>NC_060282.1:24325444-24385295 GCF_021613505.1 Equus quagga
AAAGAAAGAAAGAAAGAAAGAAAGAAAGAAAGAAAGAAAGAAAGAAAAAGAAAGAGAGAAAGGGAAAAAGAAAATCAGGCAGGATATGTGATATATTAAGCAAGAATTAAAAAGCTGAGAGATGGGACGTATACTATTTAGATACAGTTTTCATAGGTGGGGATATTTGTACCTATGAAATGACTGGAATGACATGAAGGAGCCAGCAATACAAAAAACAGAAGAAAAAACTATTTAGACAGAGCAAATAGCAACTGTGTGGCTGACTGTATTTTCCAAAGATGGCCAAGACAAGATATCACATCCAATCTGCTCTGATGTGCCACTGACACTCCTTCCTTAAACCTGAACAGAACTTCGCAACCACTTCAACCAATGGAGCCTGGTAGAAGCAACACTAATTGCTATGCAGTTCTGTTCCATTCTCTTGGGATGCTTGCGTTTATTACTCAGTTTCCATGCTGTGAGGAAACCCATACCATACGTTGAAGAAACTAGGTGTTCTACCTGAGAACCACAAATGAGTCCCCAGCCAATAGCCAGCATCAACCATGAGACCTTTGCTAGAGATGCCTCTGGATGAGACCAGAGTCACCCCCAGCCTTTGAGTCTTCCCAGCTGAATACCCAGATTTTACAGAGCATAAACTAGTTGTCCCTGCTGTGTCCTGTACAAATCTGTGATCCACAGAATCCAGGAGTAAAATAAAATGGTTGTTTTGTGCCACCAAATTTGGAGGTGGTTTGTAACGCAGCAATAGGTAACTGGAACTAGTGCTAAAGCCCGTAGGTGGGGAGGAGAATCAGATATTCAATAAACACACAATGGCTACTGTAACTGAGCAGTATAGCCTTGGATCTAGTGTAGAGTGAGGACAGAGAGCCTGGTAGGACAGATCATACAGAGCCTTCCTTGCAAGCCATAGGAAGGAGTTTAGATGTTTTTTTTATTAAAAATGATGGGGCCCCATTATCCTATTCCTATGAGACAGAGATCTAAAAGTCTGGTGTAGGAAGCACTTTGATCCTGGAGCAAAATCATGTAGGTTCAAGTGACACTTCCATCATTCCATCATACATGTTTTCTTGGAAAATGTGTTAATCTTTTGAACCATCAGTTTCATCAGCAAAGTAGGAATGAAAATAACACCTACTACTTCACAGGGTTGTTGCAAGGCTGAAACGATCTGGTGCACGTGAAATCACTCAAGAAAGCAAGAAGCATTCCAGGCTTTAGAAAGTTTGGAATAATACGATGTACAAAATTAGTTAAATTTTTAAGTGGAGAAATTAAATATGTCAAATTTTCTTTTCCAAATGGATTTTCCATTCACTAATTATACCATGCCTGGCCACATGGGATTATTAGCCAACTTGAAACATATACATCCCATACTTGACTTCAGGTCGATGGCCAAATAAATATGGTGACATATCTGGTCAATAAACAGATGATAATACCTGCAAATTTTGTTAGGAAAAGGAGTGATGGTTATTCACAAAGAGAGAGGGAAGACAAGAACTAATGAGCATTTTGAACACTTTCCTTTGAAAACCACCACATCTCTCAGCAACCGAAGGAATATGGAAGCCAATGAACACTTCATTACTAGCTGGGATTTTGATCCAAACGTCCCAGCTGAAATTTCAGCAATCTAGGTTGGATTATTAGAATTCCTTTTCATTTTGACCAGGTAGGCTTATGCAGACTAAAACCAAAGCTGACTAAACAGCACTCTTTCTCCAAAGGCAACCCCCAGGAAAGAAACTGAGTAGCAATGAGAGTGGTGATGGGTTGAGAAAGAGACGCATCTCCAGTTGGATTCCTCCCCTCAGGAACAGCACTGAGCCTAGACCATTCCAGCTTCAGAAAGCAAACACAATCAGAGAGAAAGAGCAATGGCTGGAGATTGTCTCATAGGTGAGCTGCTTAGGATCCCTCACCACTCTCCCTAGGCTTAGGAATAGCAATGCTGTTATCAATGATAATTGCAGTAATAATAACATTTATTTGGTGCTAACAGCTTCTCGTGCATTAACACCTCTAATGGTCACAATAATTCACAGATATTCGAGTAATCAATGATGATGCTGTTATCACCATTTTACAGGTGAGGAAAAATGAGGCTTAAAGTGGTTAAGTAATAATCCAAGTGAGTTGAGCTAGTGGGTGTTGCAGCTGAGACTTGAACTTTGGTTTGTTCTAACACCAAGGCCATCTTATCACCTAAGATGTAATTTGTTCCTAATTTCCAAAGGAAAACCACTTTCAGTTCACTCCAACTTTAGGTACAGCAAAAGCTCTTTCCCTTTGGCATTGTAAGTCAATCTATATAGCCACTCCTCTTCCCTAGGCTTGGGGGAAAATGTCTGAAACTTGACCTCTCCCTGTTAGGGGGAGGGGAGCAGAGAAGTTGGACAATGAAAAGGAGCCTTCACCAATGGCAATCAAAGACTGATAAGAAGTTATCAAATTTGTCCATATGAAACTATTCCGGTTTCATCATCATCGGTACAGTTGATATATTCTTTGAAATTCCAAGAGCATAGTCTACTTTGGGGAAAAAATATGTTATATCAGCATTATTTTATCTATATATTTATTCAAGTCAGAAACAGTACAGGCAGTTGTCTATACGAGATGATTTCATAACTTACTTTAAATTATCCTCCCCTACTCGGTGCCTAGTGCCTAAAATCCTATCATTAGCTGCTCATTCCGTGGGGTTGAGCATTGTCCACATAATGTCAGACATTGGGATGATGGAAATTTTTATTTTTCTCTGGAACGCTGACTTTGAAGACACAGGCCTCATGAGTCATCTAATTCATTATTTGTGATAATAATGGCCATTTTGACTAGTGCATGTTCCAACGGAGAACTGGGTGCCGAGATCAGATAAAAGGCAAGCAGACAGACTGGCACAAAAGAGCTTTCAAAACCCATTTAATGATCAGTTTCTAAATATTTTACAGCTTCAGGTAGTGCCAAGTTGGGCAGAAGACAGTCAGAAGACATTCTAGTGAAGATCTCTGTCCTTTTAGTTATGTGTATTCCCACGAGTGGGCTCTTTTTTGGTTTCAAATAGTATCAATGGATTGATTGTATTTTAAGTAGGAGCCAGTATTCCTTCCTCCCTTCCTTTCTTTGCTTCTGTCTTTCTTTCTACTGTTGAGCAATTCCTCTGTGAAACCCTCTCTTCTCTTGGTATTTGTGAGATGATACAGTCCTGATGTTCCCCCTGCATCTCTGGCCACTCCCTTCCACTTTCCTTTGTCAACTCCTTCTTCTCTATCTCGTGTTCCACAGGCCTCAGGCCTGGGTCTTCTATTTTCTCACTCTCCGTATACTTCCTCAGTACTTTCATCCACTCCCACTTCTTTGAATACCATCTATAAGGGAGCAATTCCCACACTTATATTTCCAGCCTGCACTTCTCTTTGGAACTTCGGACCTGTATAAATGACCACCTACCTGACATATCTACTTGCATATTTCAAACATAACATGTTTAAAATCCGACTCCTTGATCTTCAACATTCTTTCCCCTCAAGGCTCTTCCTCTAGTGTTAACCTTCTGAGTAAATGACACCCAAGAAGTTCATGCCAGAGGTCTGCCCTGAAGCCTCCCTTCCTACATCCCTATAGACACTCATCAATTCCTTTTGTTTCTACACATGAAATCCATTTATAATTCATCTGCTTAAATTCATCTCCACTGTCTGTCTCCTCATCTCAACACATCATCTCTTTCCCAGATTATCAGATTCCTAACTGGTCTACCCAATTCAGTGACTGGCTCCCTATAATCCATTCCCTAATACAATGCTTCCCAATGAATTTAGAATGAAATAAAAGTCTATAGAAGGAAACGAAAAGGTTATAAGGTCTGCCAAGAGTCTTCTCAATGGAGTTTCCACACTCCTAAGAAAAAGACAAAGAAAAAAATTTATTTCTTCCTCTGGGCATTTTTGAATCTGGATGTGACACAAGGACCCTGGGGCAGTCATGCAGTCAGTGTGATGGAAGCAGGCACAAGAGCAAAGCTGAAACACTAGAGCTGGCAGAATCGAGGGATGAAAATGTAGAGATGAATCCACTACAATAGCAGTGAGCCCTGATGAAGCTCCCACCCTGATGTTCGGATGAAGCTCATTCTATCTCTAGAATTCTGTTTGTCTGAGATGATAGATATCCTCACTGTTTAAAAACAATCTGAGTGAGGGTTTTTGCTACCATAGCTGAAAGCATCCTAACTGATAGAAGATAGACAAAGAAATTAGTTTAAACCTATTGCAATTAATCTAAATGAGAGACAACAGGAGAGGGGAAAGATGGATCATATGTTTAAGAGATTAAATCAATGGGACTGAGATGTAGAAGAAGGAACCAGCATGGGAAAAAAACATGAACACAAATAAGTGAGAGGAAAAATGTGATAACCCTCAGCAAAGGTGCAAAGGAAATGCTGTGGAAACTCAAAGGAGGGAGTTCGTTTCTCAAAGTAGGTATTAGGAAATGCTTTATGTAATAGAGACATATGGGATAGAATCTAACAGAAAGTAAAGTTTTGACAGGCACTAATGTGAAACGACAACTCCAAGCATAAAAAAAATTATGAAGGGAACATTCCAGATTGGGGAGAGTGAAGAAGAAATGTAACACATTTGTAGGAAAAGGAAAACAAAAGGTTGGAAAAGTACCCTGAAGTTTGAGTTTAGAAGTCCAATGTGCCATCCATTGTGTCATCGAGCTATGAAGTTTGAGTTTAGGCAATTATATCTGTGGAGGGTACATTGTATTTGCTGCTAAAAAAAGTTTCCAATACCTTTCTAAGAAAGATTCTCTTATGAAGTTGCTACTTCTGGATTTTATTCTGAATTGATGCTAAAGCGGAAGTAATTAAGAATAAAATAGGGGCCGTCCCCGTGGCCAAGTGGTTAACTTTGCGCGCTCTGCTCCGGTGGCCCAGGGTTTCACTGGTTCGAGTCCTGGGGGGGACATGGCACGGCTCGTCAGACCACACTGAGGCGGTGTCCCACATGCCACAACTAGAGGGACCCACAGCTAAAAATACACAACTATGTACTGAGAGGCTTTGGGAGAAAAAGGAAAAATAAAATCTTTTTTTTAAAAAAAAGAATAAACTAATTGTTAGTAATGTCTTTTCAAGAGATCCTCATTATTTCCTTGGTGGTTGAGATAAATATTTATAGGAATACATCAAGTTCACAATGACAACAAATACTATTAATTTTCCCTTACTATTGGTGTTAATTTTCTGAAAGATGGTGATGAAGGAAGTTAAGGTCTTATTTTAAAAAAAATAAATAAATAGGGCCAAGATCAAGAAAAAACACATAATGCTTTTCTGAATCTTTAAATTAATTAAAATTAAATATTAAAGGTGATATATTAAAGAGACCAATGAAATTTTACACCTGCTAAGTGAACAGCAATGGGTTTGAAATACATTAAGCCATACAAGATTATCAATATTTAATCATTTTTTACCTACAAGTTGGACATTTCATATATTTTAGTCTGATATCCTATTGATTAGTCTTTGTTTTTCAACAAGGATGTTACAATTTTAAAATATTTTGGTGAATTTATTCTGGTTTGTAGTAAATAGTTTACATTTTAAGAGACTTGTAAGTAATAGTGATTAAGAGCATGAGCTCTAAAGTTAGATTGCTTGGATCAAACCGTGGCTCCAACTCCCACACAAGCTAGTTTTGAGCCAGTTATTCAATTTCTCTGCCTATTCTTCTTTGCCTATTCTGTAAAATGAGTTTAAAAATAATACCTACTTTGGGGTCAGCCCCATGGCCAAGTGGTTAAGTTTGCGCGCTCTGCTTTGGTGGTCCAGGATTTCACTGGTTCGAATCCTAGGCGCAGACGTGGCACCACTCATCAGGCCACGCTGAGGCGGCGTCCCACATAGCACAACCAGTGGCACTCACAACTAGAATATATAACTATATATCAAGGGGCTTTGAGGAGAAGAAGAAAAAGAAAAAGAAAAAGAAGATTGGCAAAAGATGTTAGCTCAGGTGCCAATCTTTAAAAAAATAAAAAATTTTAAAAAATAATACTACTTCATAGGATTGTCATAAGGAATGAATATATAATTATGCCTAAGGTATATATAGCAGTGCCTGGCACATACTAAATTGTCAACAACTATTAGATGCCATTATTATTATTATTCTCATTTAATAACCTATCCAAATATTTAAAACTTTCAATTTCATGAATGAACTATTGGGTACTATTGTCTGGGTCCTGTTCTTGGATATTCTTCTCAGCATAAGATAAAAACATCAGTCTCTTGTATTTAGTTTATTATATATTACTGAATTGGGGTTTTCCCATCTCTTTCTTCAAAGGAGAGCTTTAAGTAGCCTCATTTCACCCATCGTGACAGAATGGCAAAGCTCGTGCTCTGTCCTTAAACAGTCTCAGTTCTCGACCTCTTCCAACACTAGTCAATGCTTCTAACAGCCAGGTTTCATCATTCCATCTTCATTTGTTTCTCTCTATGATACACTGAAAAAAGAAAATTATATTTCCCTCTGCTTTCTGGGCACCTTTTCCTTTCAATTCCCCTTTTCAAATCCTACTTTTTCTAACGAGCCTGACCTAGGAGTCACTAGCAATTCATATATAATGAAACTATACATTTCACATTTGCGATAAAGTTGTGTGGAAATAAATTAGCATACGCTAGCCTTTCATGTAAGAGAAACTGAAGTCTGGATGTAAGAAAGCATATATTTTTATAGACTAACTTTTTTAAGGTTTTAAACAACTGAGCCCTCAGAAGTTCATAATAGTTATGTAATCTATTGTACCCAATTAAGTCTTTGAATAGGTGGACTTTGTGCTATTAGTCAATCAATTGATTAGATGGGGCCCACTCACATTATGAGGGCAATCTGTTTTACTCAAAGGTCACTTATTTAAATGTAAATCTCATCCAAAAGCACCCTCACAAAAATATCCAGCAAAATGTTTGACCAGATCATTGGGCACCACGGCCCAGACAAGTTGACACACAACATTAACCAACGTATTCACTCGGGAAAGTAAATTCACCTGTTTAAGGCCAACTGACCACCTGGTCATTTCCTCAACAAGATGACTTTTGCCATGGTTAACGCACTCTTTACAAGATTTTGACTTTACTTTGTCTGACAAGAAATTTACATTTATGGGCACAGTCAACATGGATTCAACCCTTTGTGTCAGGTTCACATTAAACAAAATCAAAGATTACATAAAATTAGTTCATGTTTGTACACAAAATTCCAATGTGTACCTTGACTATAAAGAAAAAAATATGAAGCCAAGGAAAATGAGTGAATCCACAAATACTTATTGAAGGCTGCCATGTTCCTCACACTATGTGAGTGCTGAGAGATATAATAATGAATGCTATGTGCTTAACTCCTGCCCCAAGAGGAGCTTTCCAGTCTAACTGGGTATATTGGAATGTGCTAACCTCCTGTATTGGTCCTTTATGGCATTGTATTACTTTTCTATTGATGTGTGACAACTTACCATGAACTTAGTCGCTAAAAGAAATGCCCATTTCTTAGCCATATTTTTGTGCATCAGAAATATGGCATGGTCTAGCTGGATTCTCTGCTCAGAGTATGACAAGGCTGAAATAAGGTGTCAAGCAGGCCAAGTTCTTGTTTGTAGGCCTGTACAGACAACAACCTCTTGTCTGTAGAGGAAAATCTGCTTCCAAGCTCCTTCTTGTTGGCAGAATTTAGTTCCTTGAGGTTGTAGGACTGAAGCTCTTGCCTTCTTGCTGGCTCTCAAATAAGGACCGCTCTCAGGAACTAGAGAACTCCTCCCAAGAGTAGTTACCTAGCATATTCTCTCTCTCTCTCTCTCTCTCTGTTATTGCTGAGTCCTTCGTATGATAGGGCAGTATTTCTTAACTTCTGCACCATCGACATTTTGGACCAGATAATTATTTGTTGTAGGGGTTGTCCTATGCATTGTGGGATGTTTAGCAGCATTTCTGACCTCTTCCCATTAGTGTCAGTAACAGTCCCCTTGCTTCATTTGTGACAATCAAAACTGTCTCCTACCACTCTCAATGTCTCCTGGGGGGCAAATAGTCCCCACTAAGGACCACTGCCTGAGGGCAAGCCAACGTTGAGATGGCTGCTAAACAAAGAGAGTTATGTAAACTTAACAAGTTTCTCTCAGCTAAGGCAGCTTTAAATTTTCTCACCATCTACTATGGGGATAGCCTTGGCAAGGAAACTATGATCCTCAAGTCTCCTTAAGCATGATGGCTTTCTTCCCCAGACAGCAGTGGGTGATGCTTTTTGCCCTTTCTGATCACTGTGTCTGTCTCCCAATCCATTCCACTGATAATATTTCTGTTTATTAGATTAAAACTATGCCCTCCCTCTCTGGGACTACTTCATGATCGCCTTGACTGAAGCATTAAACATCTCCTACCTCTTTAATTACATCCTAAGAGACCCCTACTTGGTCCACCTTGGTTTGCTTTCTACTGATACACAACACAGTCATAGCACATGGATTAGGTTTAACTCAAAGGGCAGCATTTTCAACTTCTTACAATATGAGGAGATGGAAGGTTTCTCATGCCTCATATTTATTTCTCACGCCTCATATTTAGCATCCATTTCTTTTTTAATCTTTTTTCTTTTTTCTAATTTATAGCTATGTTTTTAAAATGTCTTTGTCTTTTTTTCCCACTAGACAACGGACTCCCCGGAGGCAAGAACTTTGCCGATTTTAATTTTAATGTATGTAGACCTACATAGCACCTGCCTCATAGTAGTATTGCTAAATGAATATTTATATAATGAAAAAAAGTGTGTGTGCATAAACTCTCTCTCTCTCTCTCTCTCTCTCTCTCTCTCTCTCTATATATATATATATATATGCATGCACATACATAAAGTATTTCTGTTATCACAGAATATTCTAGTGCCACCTTCAAACAAAGTAAGATGCCTACAAGTATACACTTAAGATGTGTTGCTGTTGTTTCTCCTCTATGGGGAAAAAGGAGAAGGGTTTTTGGAGTTAATAGTATGGGGAGGGATGCTGTACTGACTTTAATGTCTGAATTCATAGCAATTGTTTTGAAAACTGGGCTATGTCAGGGAGGCAAGCAATGTCTATCTTAGTATTTCTCTCCAGTACCTAGCAGAAATTGGTCTTTTTCCACTTTTCTAATGAAAATAAAATAAAATTTAGAAATATGTGCTTTTAACAAGCAACACAAATAGTTTGAATATCTTACTTGTAGCAGTTACTTAAGTATAATTGCTATGACAGTGAAGTGTTATTATAAACTCAGTTGTTGTGATTAACAAGGACTAGAAATGATACATTTTAAACCATAGCGTAAACCTATAGAATAGAAGTAAGACCTCTCATAATTTCTTCACTCCCTTTTCAAAAGTCAAACAATCTTTCCTCCAAAAGGGAGAACATGTGGTGCCAGCTGTGATCTTAAGTCAAGTTATTTACCCTCTCTGTGCCTCAGGGAGCTCATCTATAAAATAAGGATTATACTATCTACTTAAGATTGTTGTGCCTTACATATAGAAGGCGACTAACAAGTCATAGCTTTTGCTCTGTAGGCAGTCACCTCTTTGTAAGAAATACCCTTTTTTATGTACCATAAAGAAAAAAAAGAGGGGTCACTACTTAAATTATGAGACAATGCTATCTTATTCTATAGAAATAGTAACACACCCTGGTTTCTGAAATGTTAAAATAAGAAAAAAGCATGTTTTACAATGATCCATGATGCTATTTAGAAAGGATATCATTCACACATTCATTCCTTCAGCAAATTTTTCTGAGCACTTATTATAAAAGGTCACGGTAAAAATTAGGTTCACTTTCTTTTAGATTGCACATAGTTTACAGCATTTTAATAAAATATTGAAATAAAAGTTTTAATATGGTACTGTCTTAAGGAACCATTCTTTTTAGGATTTCACTTATTTTTCCTTTCTATGAAAAAATATCTGATCCAAGTTTGGCTTACATGTTCAGGACAGAAAGATGAGAAGAGAATTGACCCTGTGCTGGAGACATTCTTGGCGTAGGAGGATGACAGAGAAGAAAACAAATAATTATGACATAATGGAATGGACACACTGTCAGGAGAGTGCAGCGCAGGGAAGTGAGCAACTACTGTGCGTGTGCCAATAAACAGTGACCAAAACTGTAAGGTGATTTCCCATTTTCACAAAAGGAAGATACAAAGGAAACAATGAAAAAGCAAAACAAGACTTTTTGGTCACCTCGAATTCATAAAACTTTAGAATGATGAAGAACTAGTTAAGAATGATGTCCACTATTTGTTGAATGGATTATAAAAGCTATTTAAAATGAGATATTAATTTTATAATACTGTTTTCACATCTTTCACATATTCCGTGTAGCAATTGTACTTCAAACTCTGCCTAGTACTTTGACTCAGTGTATTTGTCATCACCAGACTGTTGGCTCATCAAGCTGTTTTTTGGAGCATGCCATCTTCATTCTCTCAAATTGTTGGAGGCACAGAACTTGTTGAATCTAGGTATTGTCATTGAAAATTTTATCCAAAGTCTCAAGTGCCTACGTAAATAACAGTGGAATCATTTTTTTTAAATTTCTCATTTACAAATATATTTGTGAACTCCATATTATGACAACTTCCAGTATTACATTTTTAAGTGATCATTAAAAGACATTGCCAATAAGTACTTTTTTCAGGTGTGATATCACATTGGAAAAAGTAATTTTTTTCCTGAGGAAGATTTGTTCTAACATCGTTAACAGAGCTAACATCTGTTGACAATCTTCCTCTTTTTTCACTTGAGGAGAATTAGCCCTGAGCTAACATCTGTGCCAGTCTTCCTCTATTTTGTACATGGGTCGCTGCCACAGCATGGCTGATGAAAGATATAGGTCCACATCTGGGGAATCCAAACCCCCAAACCCGTGCCACCAAACTTAACAACTTAGCCACTGGGCCACCCCCTGGAAAAAGTAACTTTTAAATCCATGTAAACATATTTGCCAGCTTTTATTAACTAATTTCATCAGGGACATCTTTAAGTACCAATAGCAATCATTTCTGCTTAATATGACTTCCCCAAAACTGTTATTCAAAAGAGAAATGGAAAGAATTCCGTACAATAACATGCTTTGTAAAGAATTAAGGTCCCCTTCCTCTTTTTTGAAAGACGATTTTGAGAGGGAAGCTCACTTTACACTCAGACCCAAGATAATCCTGAGAAAGTTAGGGAATGTCTTATCTGCGGAGGAGATGAGACCAAGTCAGAGCTTGAAGGATCAGCCGGATGTTCTCAAAGACAGAATGGAGAAAATAGAAGAAATAAGAGTATTCCATGCAGAAGGAGAATGCAGACTCAAACTATAGTATCTTCAGGAAAAGATAGTTTTATTCAGCTGGAGCAGAGTTTAATGTAGATGTGAAATGGGACATAAACTAGAGAAGCATGTTGGGGTCAGATCATGTAGAGCTAATGAATTTAGATTTTATGTGGCAGGCAATAGGGAAGCTTCCAAGGTATTTAAAGAGACAAATGATAATATTAGGGTTTTTTTTAACTGCATAAAATAGCTAAATGGCAATGACCTACACTAAAAGAAATATAAAATAAGTATAATGAAAGCTAGCCCTATGCAAAATGAATTTGTTATCCACACCCATCACTTCTGTTTCTGTACCCATTTCCCCCTCTATAGTACACTCATTTTATTCATACCTCTCATACACTCCACTTCATCCTCCTCATCAAAAACTTCTCTTGGAGAAGATAGGAAACCTGTTATGGTCATCTTCTTTAATCCCACAGCAACCATGAATTAGATCCCATTATCACTATTTTACAGACAACAAAACTGTGCCTTACAGAGGTTAGGTGAGTTTTAGAGCTGGAATTTCAGAAGCAGGTCTGTGGGAACACACATTCCTGCTCTTATACGTGACATAAGGTATGAGTTTAGAACTGTGTTGAGTTTGATGTGCAATATCAAGGAATTTACAATCTAACCCGGGAGGATAGATTAACAGATGGGAAACAAAGATGAAAGAAGTCAAGGGGGAGTATAATTTAGTGGTAAGCTCATTTAGAGAATAAAGACATCTTTGGGAGACTGAAAAGTCATGAAAGAAAGATCTTGAAATTGCCTAGAATGAGCAGAGATGATGGTGAGTCTGGTACTGGGAAGTATGAGGACACACACATGGAAGTAGAATATTCAGGACCATAAAAAGTGACTAAGACAGAGAGAGGTTCCAGTTATAGGAAAAAAGATTGGAAATGAGTAAGTGGTTTATACATGAAAGACTCTGACGTGAGATAGATTTTATACCAGACGTGCCAGTCCTTGTTAGTTACGATATGCTGTAGGTTTTGATATGCTGAAAAAGATAAATATCAGAATACTGGTCTGGCAGCCATACACAGGATGGATTAAGTTTGTGAAAGGACAGAAGAGAAACCAACTAATAGGCTGTTACAGTAATCCAGGTGTGCAATAATGATGGCCTGGACTTTCTTCTCCCTTATGTAAACCTCATGGCAACGGCCATGTCTATGAAGCCTTTCAGAAAATAATACGAAAACACGGCCTTGCCAACTTGGAGATTACCAGTTTAACTGGACAGAGGCCATCGACCAATGAGTCACGGGAGACATTTTAAACAATGCATTCAGACAGTCTCACTTTGTATTCAGCTGCAGTATACCTGGAAGGTAGGGTAAGATTATCATCAAAAACTGTGCTGAATAATTCTGTGATGCCATAGACGAGCCATTCAACCTATAAACTACAGCCTATGCCCCAACCAGCAAATGGAATTATATGTTGTGAAAAAAGAAATCAACTGTTAGACATTAACATGAGTAGGTTTCACTAATTGAGAAAAGGTTCAGTTTATTGAGATTTAGAGAAAAAAACAGTTTCTGTGATCACTCTCAATTACAGGGAAAATCCCTCAATTTGCTGTCATGGACAATGTCTTTAATTTAGGAAAACGGAAGAAAAAAATTTTAATGTTGTTAAGCACTCCAAATGTTTTTGGATTCACATTCCTTTTCTATTTGCTTTTTCAGAATGTTTCTGCCTGTGTGCTCTGTTTACTAATGTGGACAGTGTAATAAAGGCTTCCAGGAGAGAGGTACCACTTCCTATTTGTATTCTACAGGGTAGACAGATCCACTTTAGAAGCCCATGTGAATAAGCACCTGAATTTATTTAGATGCTCCTGCCATTTCAGAGAACTTAGTGCTCTGTCTGCTTTATCCGTTTAGATCGTATAGGAGTGGCCGCGTTTACACTGGCCTAAAATAGTTCACTGAGGACCCAGGCTAGTTCTAGGAGTGATGCCCCTGTTTTAATGAAGGATGCCTCCTGAATCATGGTCTCATCAGATACGGCACGTGCACTCTGCTGTTAGGTTACAGTCATTCCGTGAGAAGGGAGACTAAGCCATGTGTGACCCCTGAGGACAGCACTGGGGAGAGCTAGGGGACGGAACCTGGCTATTTTAGTCACAGCATTGTTCCATGCCGCCCAGTGCTGTCCAACAGAAACGTAATGAAAGCCAAACTGTGAGCTGCATATGTAATTTTAAATTTTCTTGCGCCCACATTTAAAAAGCAAAAATAAACAGGCAAAATTTATTCTAATAATATATTTCATTTAATGTAGTTCATTCAAATTATCATTTCAACAAATAATCAATATAGATATTATTTATTTATGTTTTGTGTTCTATTTTGTGTGAAATCTGGTGTCTGTTTTACATCTTCAGCACATCTCATTTGGATCTGCCACGTTTGAATTGCATAATAACTACATCTGGCTAGCAGCTAGGCTAGTGTACCCTAACTTTTCAAACTGTTTCAACCAGAAAGGTGTTCTCATTCAGAAATAAGAATGAGATATCACTGAGATAAGCTCCTCAGAGTTGGAGAAAGAGGTGAAGAAAACTCAATTTTACAATCATTTAAAACTGGTGTTTACATTTATTCTCATGAGGGAATTCTGTCTTGTGTGAAATGGACACTGAGAGCTTGCAAATGAGGACACAGTGGTAAGGGTAAATACTGATCTAAGGTGAAGTGTACTGGCCTACAACAAAGTAAGCAAACCAAAAACAGCTTAGTGAGATTTCCAGAATGCCCAATTTATTTAATTTAGAATATTCCCTTTTATTGTTATTGTATATTCTTCCTCTTTTGTGTGTCGAAATGCCATTACTTCTATTAAATAATAGTAATAGTAAATAGTTGATAGATGTGTTTTTAATATCTCCTCTGGCAAAATAAATTTTGGCAAACATATATTGATTCTGCACTTTAAAAATGTTTCTTTGAGGGGCTGGCCTGGTGGCATGGCAGTTAAGTTCATGCACTCTGCTTCAATGGCCTGGGGTTTGCCAGTTCAGATCAAGGCTCAGACCTACGCATAGCTTATCAAGCCAAGCTGTGGTGGTGTCCCACATATAAAATAGAAGAAGATAGGCATGGATGTTAGCTCAGGGCCAATCTTCCTCAGCAAAAAGAGGAGGATTCATGGCAGATGTTAACTCAGGGCTAATCTTCCTCAAAAATAAAAAAAAGTTTCTTTGAAACTTGAAAGACATGAAAACAAGTTGAAAGACAAGTGTTCAAGGTGACAGAGACCTATTTTGGGAATCAGAAGCCCAACCTTCAAGTCCTGTTTCTGCTAACAAACATGTTAAATGGCCTGAATCCACTCACTAAGTCTTTCTGGTCCTCACATATTCATCTGTAAAATGAGGGATTTGGACCAGATTACCCCTAAGATGGATTGTATCTATGAAATTCCCCACTTTTATGACTCAGCTAAGATCTTCTGGTAAGGCAATGACAAGGTACTGAAGGCAGACGGTGGCTCCAGAACTAGTGTGCATTTCCACCAGAGGCGAATTATGTGATCCTTTTTCAGAAACTCCTCCTTGAAAGCCTATGAAAGGAAATGTGCTACACAAATAAATGATCATCAAAGGGAAGATTTGCTTCTAAAATACAACCTGTACGTACATGGTGATGTAGGCATGTAATACCATCTGAGTCATGCCCCATCTCCTGACATGACTAATACACCTCTCCCCAATCCTCATGTGAAGCTACATTATGGTTTTGGCAGTTAAACTGATTGATATTTGGCTTTATCATTTTAATACTTCTATAAAATACCTGTTTAACCTGTTCTAATCTGTTGGTGAGTAGGAGTTGAAATACTTTCCAATAAGTAAACTGAATTACTTCTTTTGATTTACTACCTAGGGTTGGAATAAAGAGGAATTGAGTTCAAGATATGATAGTTTCTGTTTGAATATTTTGTATAAAAATAAAACTGAAAATCATCCAGTGCACAATAGTATTGATATTTCACTCAAGTTAGCGATTTTCAACATTAAGTTCCTGTAGAAATTTGCATGGCTTTAAGTCTGAATTCTGCCACATTGCACTTACTGGCATTTTGTAGTGGCACCAAGCACCAGTCTTCCACGCCAAAGCTTTTGAACTGATCTTTTGTTCTTAATTGTCTTGAAAATGTACTAGTGCCCAGTTTTCACAAGTGGAATTGCCTTTATAATGTGTGAGTGTGGTGAACTGACTTACTGAGTCTTTTTGGCTAAAGTTTAGATGTGGTCATTATTTATGACTCCAGTTCCTTTCAAGGTATACCCTACTCTTCCTCTCAGCAAAAAGAAAGATCATCCCCAAATATAATCAGGGTCCACACCCCCTGAAACATTGTAAGTGCTTCCTACTTCTACAAGGAAAATATAACTGGAAAATATAAAGATAAAAAGTGAGACATTTTCAATAAAACTGTCTAAATTCCAACTTTCCTATTCTGATGTTTACCTATTATAGAACACACTTCCCAATATAGACACTTAGCTACCAAAGAGATAAATTTAGCTTGATTTCTATTTACTTTATATATATATTTAGACCTTAAATGAGTCAAGTTCAACAATTTTTAAATAAAAAGTCTCCATAATTTCAGAAAGTATGAAAGTTCTATGTAAAAATTGAGAAATGTTATTTAGTAAAAAAATAGGCTGATCACATTATCTCTTTTCTCTTCTCATTGGAGAAATGAATGTACCAGCCTGATCTTCCTTCTGTAATTTGGGAGTTGCATGTATGCTTATTTCTGAGAAAAATAGCTAAAGTCTAACCATTTAAAATAAAGATGAAGAAAATACACAGACAACTCTGTTCATATAATATAATTTTGCTCTGCCACACTAAATTTTTGTTTGATAAATGGAATAGATTATATTTACGCATACATGGATACATACTATAGAAAATATACTATTTCCTGAGACTCTAATATTTAATGTTTCAGCAAAAGCAAGGAAGTAAACCAGATTTTTTCCTGAGTTACTTAAAACAATTTCTCTTAATACATTTACATTGGAACTAAATGTATGTTTCTAATATGCCTTTTTAAATCTGAACAGATGATTTCTTTCATCTGAACAGTTGAAGATAATGAAGTCATTTTTGCAATAATAAATCCCTTCTTTGCAAGTATTTGTCCACCAGCAATGAGTAAGTTAGACTATCTTAGCATTTGTTAAAAAATTCTACTTTCTCTTAAACATATGAGTTATGTTATTGAATCTAGAATTAATATTACTGAAGTAGTCACATTAAATCTTTTATGGAAACAAAAATAAGAATAAAATATAACTGGTAACTTCCTTGATTCTTCAAAAACTATTGATAATACACTTAAAAACTGAGTTGATATTAACATAGTGGGATGCACAGCTGTTCATCCAGTAAACATTTCTTGAGCAGCTTCTGTTCATGCATTTGTTCCTTCATTTGTCTTGCAAATATTTTTTGAGTACCTGTTATATATTAGTCTCTGTGTTGGACATGCAGAACGCATCAGTGAAGAAGACCTGGATGGCCTCGACCTGCATGGAACTCACAGTCTAACACGGGCAGAGTCACGTCAATTAGATAAGTCTGCGTGTGAGGAATGTTATGAAAGATAAGAGGATGTGGAGAAGATTATAAAAGACTAGGGAAAATTGAAATGAGAATTTGTAGCAGGACTACCTGATCTGGAAGGCAAAGACAAAAATGTCTCAAGAGGAAGTGACATGTAAGCTAAGAAGAGAAGAATGAGTAAGAGTTAATGTTAGGCTAGAAGAGAGAAAGAGGGAAGAGACAGAGCACTTCAGGCAAGCAACCAACAATAGGTTGAAGATCCTGAATCCTGAGGGATGTTAGAGTGTCCAAGGAGTTGGAAGAGCAGAGTGAGGAGCAACATAAGATGAGGTCTCCAAGAGCTAGTCAGAAGGTCGGTAATAATGGGTCTTATGGGCCATGATGTGGACTTTGTAGTTTGTCCCAAGTGCAATGGGAAGCCATAGAAAGCTATTAAACAGGAGATTCTAAGAAAATCAATCTCAAGATGGAGGGTGGAGGACAATTTGAAGAGAGTCAAGAGTAGAAACAGAGAGACCATTATAAGTTATTTCAGTAGTCTAAACAATAGCTTGGACTAAGGACACGGCTGTGAAGATTAGAGGTGTGGATAGGTAATTGGAATATAGACTCAGTGGGACCTGGCTATTAGTTTAGATATGGGGATAAAGAGAGATTTATAGATTTCTGGCTTGGGCAACTGGGTGGATGGTGGATTTTTGAGGAAGCTGGACCAGGAAGACAAATTCGGGGAAAGTCGGATGAACTCACTTTTGAGCACGTTGCTTTTAAGGTGCCTGTGAGACATTCAATTGTTGATGACAAGTAAGCATTTGAAAACATGATCTGGGGCTCAGAAGAGAGTTCTGAGCTGGAGATATAAATTTCAGATTTGCTTTTATGGATGGTAATTGAAGCCATGTGAGTATATGAGATTGCCTAAGGAGAATGTATATAGAGCGAGCAGGAAAGAAGTTATAAGACAGAGCTCTGAGAAACTCTACTACCTAAAGATGAGAAGAAGAAGAGGAGCAAGAAAAAGAGACTGAGAAAGAGTACTCTGAGTCCAAGACAGAAAACCAAGAGAAGAGCCCACAGAAAAGAGAGTTTGGAGGACAAAATTGATCCAAAGTGTTAAATACTGCTGAAAGGTGAATTCACATATGTGCTGTGTAGAAGAGATGGTGCTGAATGCTCTGAGGACTACAGAGAGGACAAGGCACAGACCTTACCCTCAAAGCGCTAACTACCCAGTAGGAGAAATTGACATGTAATTAACTTCCAAACAGAGTTGAAGACATAAGCATTGGCTAAATTAGATGCAGACAACTCAGCTACGTATTAGCTTACTCAGGGAAGAGTTTCAGGATCTGTTTTTTTCTGGGGTTGGTTTTGCCCCATCCTGGCCACTTCATGGAGATCCAGGAAGTTGGCCTTAAAGAAGATTGGACCTTAAGGCAAAGAAAGATATTGTTCTTTCCTCTTCAGGGTGACAAAATGGCCCATCTGTTAAAATGCTCAGCAATAGCTGGGACAAATGTCATAGACACTTAGTAACTGAAAAGTGGGGATAATTTGGACACACCATAATTCAGTTGTTACTTTAATCATAATTAATTGTTTAAAAGTTATTCCCAAATATGTACACATTTTATATGTCTCTTTCTTACTTTAATATAAGCTTACACTTCAAAATTTAACCTTTCAAAAGAAACGAATCAAAAAGTTCTTTTTAGTAAAGTATTGTATTAGTGATTTCCTTTAAATAAGGGTTTCTGCCATGAATTTAACATTTGTTTTCACAATTTTTACCAAAATTTCCGGTAGTTAAGCATTTTTTGTTTATTTGTTTATTTTTGTTGTTGTTTTAGGAATACCTTTGCTGCTTGAATGAGATATTTTTGTAATTTTCTTAGTAATACTTTTTCATATCACACTAGAAAATGACTCATGCTTAAAAGCAATGATTACATTTCATTAAAACAATTTAATTTGGAATATTCACTAATTAACTAGAATGTCTCTTTATTTTTGTGACAAATTGATGAAACTTTACAGACTATAATTAAACTCCAGAATTAATTTAAATACCTTGAGTCAATTTGTCTTAGACATACTTCAATTTTATTTTACAATAGGGGAAGTGGGCAAAAGACATTTTGATAACCCTGCTGGTATTGAGACATTCTCTTTGTCCACAGTCTCCATTTTGTTCTCTTAAGCATGTCACTAAAGAGTTACTATAATCTGAAAATATTTAAAGTTTTGAAAAAAATACTGGTGTTCTTGGGCATAGTGAATTACTCCACATAAACTACAAATTTCAAACAAATTGGACAAGACTTTACATTTATAGATGCATGAATAGAATCAAGTCGTAGTTCTGTATATTTTGATGAGAGTTCACGGGTTGGTTGGCATTTAAGGCCCTTTTGACATGAACAAACCAGGAATTAAAATTTATTTCCCTCCTAATACATTCTAGGGGAGTATCCTTTTTGTTTCTCTGGGAAATTTTTTATTGACATTTCAGGGTATCTGTCATGAGAGTTTATGTTTATCAGCTTGCTCAGTGCTTTTAAATTTAATCCCCAGCAATTTTGTCATCAGAAAATAGCCATATTCATAACAACCCACTTTGGGTTTAATTCACATGTCAGAGATTCAACACATGTGGTTTCCTTTGGGCTCCACTGTTTTCGACTCAGTATATAAAGAGCTGAAGGGATGCAGGTGCCAGACGTTAAGCTTCTTTCACCGAAGGATGCTAGAGCGAGCCAGGGGAAGGGGGAAACAGCACAAACAGCATGCATTCGATGATCCAATTTTGTTTTAAAAAAAAGAGACATTTTTATGGGTTTAAACCTACACATGAGTAGGGCAGTGAGATTGGAGGTGATATTTTTCAACCTTCTCTGTATTTTTTATAGTGTTTGGATTGTTTTTACAAAACATAATCAATTAGAAAAAATACTATTTTCATTTTGGGGGAAAATGTTGTACTCAGTTATTTTGTGGGGGAGGGTGGGATTCTATTCTATATCAAATGTAAAGATTTCATTTTAAAGAACAATTTTGAGCAAGAAGCAGCATATACTGTTTTGTTCTTATATTTTTAACCTTTAAAAAGGACTGACCATATGTTAATTTTACAGATTTTAGTTTTCAGATTTCGGATTTGAGAATGCATATTCTCTCTCCTCCACAAATTTGAATGAAATTTCTGCACATTCGTTGGTATATGCAGAACGCCATCTTCAAAACGGAACTTTCCCTTCCATTCACAGACATCTTAGAATATTCTTACAATATTCCTAAATTAATCTTAATTCATTTCCGTCACTCTCGTAATACTCCTCCTGTCTTTTTTTTCCATTCCTCGTTACCTTTCTCTTCTCACTGTTGCTGTTGCGCATCCCTAGGGAAACACTTCAAAGGAGCGGAGAGAAATTCAGGTTGGACAACTTGGATTTGAGTCACGTCTCTGCTGCTCACCAAGTGAAGGACCTTGAGTATCATGCAATTGTCTCAACTTCCTTGTTTCCAAAACAGAGATAAGCACCTGCCTTCAGTGCCTCATTGCGTGGTTGTGAGGATCAAATGAGAGGATATATGGACGCTATAAAGTAGTATACTAGGAAAAGGTAGTACTATGGTTATTAATATCATTTTTACTAGGTTCAGGAAGGTTGTTAACAAAGATCATGTTTTATCCTTTGGATGTCTTTATATCAGACCATAGAAGATAAAGCACTGGGAATTTTAGAAATTAAGGTTTTAGGAACATAACTAGTCACAGTTGTCTGGACAATAAAGTAACAAGAAGGTTGGAGAGAAATATGTAAATATGGATGCATGTACCTATAGGTATGAGAAATTGAATTGCACACTCAATGAATCCATGTTTATTCCCCCTTGGCTGTGGAAATTGCAGAGACAAGTTGTCTTTAGTTTATCTCGGAAGTCTCATGTTACATAATTTATTTCTTTCCCTGTGTCTTAATAAATAAAATGGAATTCATAATATCCAACTACAGGACGTCATGGGGGTACTGCTCTGTGATATTAAAGAAGAACTTAGTTTTACAAACATTTCAATAGATTTCACCCAACAAATACAATTGCTTAGTGATTATGTGCAAGACGTTGTACTTGGCAGATACGGGTGGAATCCCTGGGAAAACGTATTTTCTGAAAGGTAGATGATACAGATACACAAATAAATAAGATGTAAGGTAAAAAAGGCAAGTGCATAATGGGGGTAAAAATAAAATGTCACAGGATTCAAAGGAGAGAGGAATCAAATTTGGTTGTGTCAAAGTCCAAAAGCTTTACAGGAAGGCAGAGTGAGTGTGAGCTATTGATATGGGTAGTTTGGCTTGACTGTCACATAGGGTTATCATAGTGGCACTTGATATGGGCCTCAAAGGATTGTGATAAGGAGAAATAAAGGAAGAACTCATTCACTCATATAAAATTCATTATAAATATATTGTTGGCCACACGTTGTGTAAGGAGCTAAGAGTATGATGGTGAAACCAAATCACACATGAGCCATCGTTAGGGAGTAAAACCAGAGGGAGGCCAGCATTAGGTACCCCGTTCAGTTGGTGAGAGCTGCAAGGAACGAGGATGTGCTCAAGTGTCCAAGGAGTAAGGACATATTGAAGAAGACACAGGATGACCAGTTGAAGCTGAAAAGGCAGTTTTGAACATAGGGATGAAATATCCAGGAACGGGTTTTGCAAGTTTAATTTGACAGCAGAGTTCAGAATGAATTGAGGTGATTTTAAATGCCCAGATTCATGTTAAGGGCCTTATGTGAATGTAAATCATGTTATCCATATTCTTTCCTTTAATCTTCACAATGGTACTTAGAGGCAGGTGTTATAATTCCAATTTTAAAGATGAAGAAACCAAAGCTCAGAAAAGTAAAATGACTTATTCAAAGCTATAGAGTCATAACTGGCAGTGCTAGGATTTCAACCCTTGTGTTGATTTCAACGTCTGTGATCTTGAGCTCTGCCCTACACTGAATCTCAGGGAGAAAGAAGAGAGCAGATAGAACCACACTGCCATCCTTGACCCTCAGCACTGACCACGTAGTGTCATTCCATCCTGTTCACTCATTTTTACAATAAAGATTTGGTGAGAAACTGTGCTGTTCTTTCATACGTTATTCATTGATTTATCCCTTCAACAAATCTTTATGATGTCAAGCACGGTAATAGGTGTTTAGATACAAGATGAATAAGACAGAATCTTTGCCTTCAAAGAGCTTAAAATTTAGGTGAGGAGACATCCAGGTGAACAAGCTAGTTCAGGGCACTGCAGTAAACACGATGGTAGGAGCGAAGGAGAGGATCTCTAGGAACAAATGGGAGAAGCCCCTCATCAGTTTTGGGGAAGATCAGGGAAGGCATGCTGAAAGAGCAGCTTCCAATATGAAACGGGAAAGATAAGGATGTGCTACCCAAGGAAAAGCGGTGGAGGCAAATGAGACAGACATGGAGGCCCAGAACGTGGGGGATATTGCTGGGCCTGTGAACTGTTTGGTACAGCTGCCTAGTAGAGTTATCCTAGTGGCGGTGACAAAAGTGAGTTCTAGAGAGATAATCAGGTACTGGATCATGAAGAGATGCTCATCTTTTTGGAAAAATGATACCTGCACATTACTAGTGGGAGTACAAATGTAGCTAAGTCTTTAAACAATATATTACAAAGGCTTTAGAAAGTTCTTACCCTTTGATTTCATACCTGTGACACTTCTGAGAAATTTCATTAAAAGAAATAATTTGAAATGTAATCATATGTTTATGTGCAATGTTGTTCATTGAAGCTTTACTTACAATAACAAATTTTATAAAGAACTTAAATGCTTAACAACAAAGGGATAATTCAGCCAATTATAGTGCTTCAATATGAATATGAGATAGACATACATATTATATATATATATGATTGTGATATATAATCGCTGTGTTATACAGAGAGAGTCGATCTTCGTTAATTGTAGAGTCTATATTTTCAAATTGGCCTACTCACTAACAATTATTTGTAAACCCAAAACCAGTACTAATGGCATGTTACAGTCATTCATGGGCATGCAGAGAGCGGCAAACAGTTGGAGGCATTGGAGATACAGTTCTCAGCTGAGGTTGAGCAAGGTGATGTTCTGGCTTCTCCTTTCAGCTCTCATACAGCAAACAGGTGTCCTTGACACGGTATGCCTATTGCCACATTTTTCACCATTTTGAGCCTTTTCTTGGTGATTTTGCTGTTTAAAATGGTTCCCAAGAGTAGGGCTGAGGTGCTGTCTCATGTTTCTTAGTGCAAGAAGGCATGAATGCTGTACAGGGAAAATATTTCTGTCGTGTAAGATTTGTTCAGGCATGAGCTACAGTGCAGTTGGCCATGAGTTCAATGTTAATGAGTCAATAATATATATTAAATAAGGCATATTTAAACAGAAACACACATAAATCAAGCTTGCTTATTGATCAAGTGATGAAAAAGTTGTGACCCGAGGCTTACAGGAACCTAACCCTTTATTTTCCATAGGAACAGTGCTTCAGTATTCACTAATTCACTATTCACGGCAACTTTATAGAACATAACTAGCTCAAATAATAACTGTATATATACACAAAAACACACCTATATGTATGTATATATGTATACACATACAGATGTGTATGCATGTATACACAGATACACATTACCCATATATTAATTATATATATTTTGCATTATAGGATAATTTCCTAATCATCCTTTATAATATTCCATATGCCCTATACCTGAAATTCAGAACAAAACAAGATTGAAATACTTAAATATGGGGTCCACTTTAATGACATATTAATTTCATAAGGAAAGAATAATGCAACTAAAAAGCAGTTAATTTAGATTTTAATTCTGCTTGAGACAAACGGGGTATAGCTAAAAGGCTCTTGTTTGATATTGTGTTTGGAGGAGGCCAAGGGCTGGAGTCAATATTCTCTTAACCTCTCCCTGTGAAGAAGGCTGAGACATAGCTCACCTTGTAAGATCAGTCTCCTTTATCCTCGTACTACTCATAAATTATCTCAGCCTTTGCTGATATCACGAAGCTGAGTTGATGAATCTCTCAGCTAAAAAGTTGTTTGCATCTCTTGGACAAAGTCTGTGTGGGAAGGGTGATTTATGGAAGGGATCATTTGGAATATTTTAGAGATAACCAAGAGAACAATCATTTTTGCCTCAGTGCCTGCGTATCAAAGGCCTCTGAGAGAGAGACTGGAGAATAAAACCAACTAACTGGGATAAAGCCGACAAAACACACACATTCACACTGTTTTTGATGACTGCACAAAAAACACAAGACACACCCCACAGTAGCAGGATTAGTCAAAGGATTCCTTCAAGGTCCCACCACATGGACACAGCCAGTAGAAAGAGATTCAGTAAATTCTTCTCTCTACTTAGGATTCTTCATTCTTTTTGTATCTATGGTGCAAACGTTGTGGTGTTGGTCGTAGGGTTAGGATCAGGGTGGCCTGGTTTGGATCAACAATGGAGAATCTTGACAATGAAACCACACAGTTTAGGAGGAGCCTACAGCGGGTCCATGCACAATATATCTTATGGGAATAAAATTAATGGACTTTCTTTTTATCGCCCCCTTTTGTGGGAGTGCACCAGTTTGGAGGCCAAATTTGGGGAAGTCTTTTCCTGGGAGCAGATACCTAAGAGGGGATTCCCTCTGTCATTTCTATTCAAAGTATTAGCATAATTCCTCAAGCACAGACTCTCTAAGATACCTTGAGTTATTTATTAATATTTAAAGAGGTTATTTGGCATGAAGCTTGGAGTATAATTCTTAAAAGGAGCTGACAGCAGAATACATTTGTTAACTAGAAAGACATGTCTAAACTTTGCCAAAAGAAATACTGTGTGCAGCAAACACTCTTGGTGGGGAGGGTTGTATTTTCTCTGGACATCTGTGTGCGTGTGTGTGTGTGTGTGTGTGATTTTTTTGTTTCTCCTCAATTGCCATTTACACATCCCTCCCTTGTGTCTTGACCCATTTTGAGTGAAATATTAATAATAAAAGAAAGAAAGACTTGCAACGGCCATGAAGACTCATCCTCTATCTGCTCCTGGGGCAATCTTTTCTCTAGCTCAGAATTTAACAGTAGACCACCCCTACTGTCCTCCCATCTAACTTGTTTATATTTTGCTCATTTTCTTCCTTTTAACGAGGTGATGAATAAATGCGCTTTACAAGGAAAAAGGGACTGTCAGGGCTAGAGACTGGAGTCCTCTGTTCATTCATACACCAGGTAGGGTACAAACAGGCAAAATGCAAATCTGTCTGTCAGTAATCACAAATTTGGCCTTGGTGGGGGGTACCCAGTTAAATGAAGGTGGTTAATTTTTCCTCCCCGCTGCTTCATTCCTGGGCCCCTTCAGAGGGGAATTAGGAGGGCTAGTTACTGATTTGTTTCTTTCTCCAGACCACTGACTAACACACTTTAACTTGTTTCTCCTGCAAGCTTCATAATACCAAGGTTTTCAGCAGGCAGTATAAACGTTATAGCATGGCAGTCACAAGTAAATACAAATCAATATTCTATATAATTGTTTGAGAATGCTCTGAGAGCCATCAGAGCCATCAAAATTAAATATAAAGTGTAATGTCTAGGGATTCATGCTTGAGTGACAAAACCATAAAAGTAAAAGCAAGGAAATGGTTACTATAAAAATCAGCCCGGTGGGAGGGAATGGCTGCAATTAGGATGGGGCACATGGAGGGGCTTTGAGGTGGCTGGTAAAGATCAGTTTCTGGCCCTGGGTGGTGGGTATAAAGTAGGTGTTCACTTTACAATAATTCACTAAGTACCATAAAATAATTGAGGAAAATTGCATATGGTTGCTGCCATTAGCTGGGAGAAGGGACGAGCATGAGAGGTACTTCTTGGATGAGGCATCATACTGGTTCTTGCCCAAAGTACTTGCCCAAAGACACACGAGTTTGTTCAGTTTATGAAACTTCTTCCAGCTGACTACTTACGGGCACTAGTCTGTATGGAAATTATATTTCAATCAAAGTGTAAAAATTCAAAACGAGACTTCTCAAACAGTTATTAAGATTTCACCCCGACTTTGTTTCTACATCCGATAAATCTCTCAGTGATTAAAAAAAAATCCCTCCAATTTTCCTGAACTTCTTAGTGGAAAAGTCTAACCAACTACCAATAATACAGACTTTGCTCATGTGGGAGGACCGGAGTGGAGGGAGGGGTTCAGAAGGTGGATTTAGAGAAAAACAGTTTATCTAGGGAATGCCATAAGACTTCCTGGGGCTGCAAATTTCCGTAAACAGAAAACAGCATTGAAAAGCTCAAGGCAGCAGGTCAAAATAAATATATAGTAGCATCTTAAACTTTGACCTTATATGTGTTAGGATAACCAAACAGCACTCAGTGAAAGAATTTTGATTTGTTTTTCAGTTTGCTGATAGGATTTTTCTTTCTACTAGGCTGTAAGGTCCTGTTAGGACTGAAGCCAACAAAGACGTTTTGGTAGCTGAATTAATTTTTTTTCATCTATTGAGGATGTTCCTCCCTGAAAGTCAGAGTCCATTTGGGATGTAATCTAATCTTTTTAATAGCTGATAAACGGAAATGAATAGCTTCTTGGATGCAACAGAGGTGGAGCAGGTTTGAACAGCTGGCACTCTCCTTTTTTTACATGTCCATACAAAGATAAACAGCTCTTCTAAAATATGGTATTGCTGGAGAATCAAGCAAGCAGATTAGAAACCACATTCTGGTTGGTTTTTTTTCCGCCAGCATTTTGCATGACGTTTTCTGAAAATTGTTTGCAAAAACATAGGAACAGTTTTGAAAATCTTAGTTAAAAAAAAAGACAGCATTAGAATGCTCTGCTAGAGGTGAAGTGAGTGAATGCAAAGACTGTCGGAATGACAACAATAAAGGGTGTGGGAAGACTTTGCCTGGCGTCATGAAAATGAATGCGGGCACATTGCCTTTACTCATCACTGAAATTGACAAAAAGAGAGGGCAAGGATTTCTGAGTGACAAGAAGAAGGTGCTCTTATTCTGAACCAGGATTACCATCTAGTTTCTCAAGAAAAGCCCAGGTGAAGGTAAAGGAAATACAGTTTAGTGTCACATCCCTTAATTATTTACAGATGTTTCTGAAACTCCTAGTGGTCTCATCTGTTCAGCAGGGGGAAAAGCATCAATGGAAAAGCGGGGATCAGATCGCTGTCTGCTATCAATTAAATCATCAAAACAAAATTATCATTCAAATTACAATGTATCATTTCACTTTTCCAATGTATGGGGGAAAACCATCTATGCAACAGAAATCTGTAAACCATCAAAGCTACAAAGCGACATTAAAGTTCAATGAGCAGTTTGTCCATGCATGTTTTAATCTAGTTAAAAAATGGAAACCATGTTCACGTGGTCAAAAATCACGCTTGCGTCAAAGGAATCTTTGAGGTTCAATCCAGTGAGACAGGCAAACAATTTTGGTGAAACCCCAAAATATTTTCAAGAGGAGAAAGGGCTCCCTAGAGATATGAATACAGTGGCATTAGTGGAATTTTAATGTGGGAAAGTATCTTGCTTGTTAGAGGGAGAAAAATATCGAATGTTCAACTTCTAAATGTGTTCTCTTCGATGATTATGTAATTGAGAACTGTTTTGTATTTTCTATTAATACTTACATTCTATTGTTTCCTATCATGCATATGCTAAACTTGCTTTGTATTAAGTTCTGTGTTATTGTGTCCTGCCATGTTAAAGTAATTATCTGTCTCTACACAAGAGATTTATTACCTTCATGAATCTGACCATACACACATCTTAAATAAATTAATGAACTGACAAACAAAGAGTGCCTCATCATTCTAAGTAGCTGACAACATTTAAAAAGCAGTCACACTGCAGTGGCAAACATTTTAAAGAGATGGCACTTTTGGAAAAGTAAAGGAAATTATTTTGTGAATAGTCATTGCAGCAAGCAGCCTAACCGGACCTCAAAGTTAAGCAAAGATCAATGCCTCTACTACACTGTTCTAGAATGCTGTTTTGTTAGAGTACCTTGAGTTATTTTCTACCAAAAGCCCATGTTACCCGGTGTTTCTCAAGAAGCAGTTCTCTGGATTGGTTTAGTAACTTTATCCAAAACATACTGACCAGTTTGAATTAGTAATTTGAGACGAGGTATGTGCATTTTGTTAAAGATAAAAAAAGATTATTTATTTATGGAAGTGTGTAAAGTATTGGCAAAGAAAACAAATACTAGATATGTTTAAGCAAAACTAGTTTTCTCTAATAAAAACTGGAAAAAAAAAGATTGTATTTCTTTAAAAATACTGTTCTTTAAAAATACCGTCATATTTTTCAATATGAAATTTAAATGTTGATGAATACTTAGGACTGCCAAATTATTTCTCACTCCTTTCCTAAAGAATGGAAATAAAGACCATTTCTCTTTTTTTCCATATTGTTCTTTTGAATTTTTAAAAATAATTGCAAGAGGGAAATAAAACTGAAAATTCTTGACTGAAGAATTATTTTAACCTGGTTTTTACCATAACTGAAATATAGGCAGATCTACATGGAATTTCTTGTGAGCCGGATGACTGCTATGCCACTTCTCCTTCACACAGCTAGCAAAGGATATTATTTTCTTATTAAATTTCACTCAGTAAAGTAGATACAGCAAGCAGTCGGCACCTCACAAGGATCAAGGATGTCTCATTTCTGCATTTAAGAATCATCATAGGAAGCAGGAACAGGGTTTACTTCCGGGTCTCCTGGGTCACAAGTTTTAAAACATTAGCGAGACACGTGTGCTTTGCTAGGTTTTATGCCTGAACCCAAGCATTCACTTTTACAGTTTGACAATTATTTTTTTCTTCATGAACAAAGTTCTTAGGAAAGATCTGGAAACTTGATTCAAAGAGAACATCTAAAGGAAAGGTCACTAAAAACAGTAACTCCTGCAGCACACCAATGCTTTCACTCTTGTGATTTCCTGAGGAGAGTCAAAGTGTTTCTAACCTGCTAGATGATGTTGTAGGGTTTTGAATGTATTTTGTATAACTAGGTAATATGTCAGACCCACAGTTCAAAGATAACTTTCTAGTAAACAAAATGCAAAAGGTCCCATACTGAAGTATATACCATGCTATTCTCTAAACTACTTTACACAATTTTAAAGTTTTTGCTCCAACAGATTGTCGAGGCATTTCTGATTTGCTACTAGTGGATTTATGCTGATTTTCTTTCCTCAAAATTCAAAACTAAATACTTCATCATTAACTTGAAAAAAAGAAACAAATTTCTGTAAATTTAATTTAAACGTATAATTTACCTAATGATATCGAAAATATTCCTTGCCAATATATTCCTGTTACATCATTTAGGAAGCCCATGACACTAGATCTTGAAGAATAAATTTGGAGTGTTTTCAAAGCATTAAAACATAAGAAAATATTTCTTGTAATTAGGATGCACTCAAGTAGTTTTTACCTGCTCCATGCGTGTTTTATATTTTATCGTTATCATCATATCATATCATGACCACCATCATCATCATCATCCTTAAACTTTTCCTTGTACTTGTTGTGTGTGATGCCCTGTGATAAGTGCTTTATGCGCATCATTTCATTGCTCTCTCTAGCTCTTATTTCCAGGAAAATGTCGTAAGATCAGCACCTGAGTATCGATGTCTTAATGTGAAGCTGGCTCGTGGTGGAATGATTTCACCTAACAACGTTGGTCGACCTGTTTAATGCTGCTATTTGAATCAATGGAGAAAATATCTTAATAATTTTGTTTCCTTGTTCTTTCTAGTGCCCAGCAGAAAAAGAAATGTTGGTGTAGAGAAATGCAGAGGGAGAATGAAGATAACTGCATTCGGAGAAACAGAAGAGTGGTCTCTGTTTCGAATGGAGGAAATAGGATTATTTTCAAATATTTTATGTCCGTCAAAACTTGACAACTAGAGGAATGCGATTTATTATAAGTGAACATTCAACAATTGTGTTACTCCCAATGATTCAAGCATACACTAGACTGGGTGTTCTGAGGTCTATTTTAGAATTGCAATACATTTTCCTTCCCAACTCAAAGTCATTTCTTTAGAAAGGAAATACTCTAATGTCAGCAATATTTTCTTTAAAGTGAGTGTATTTCAATTTTGTTTCTGTTGTGTAACTTTAGGAGAAAGACAGCACCTGAAAAACATTTCAAACTTCATTCTATCTTTCATGTCATTTGATACTATTCCATATTTCTAGGAATTCATTTTTGTTTTTTATGTTCTTCACAGATGAAATAATTTTGAGTTGAGTTGGGCTTGATCTTAACCCTTCTGCAAAAAATAGAGCTTTTTATTCCCCTCAACTCAACTTTTTAAAAATGTTGATTCAATATTTCTCAGACAGGTAATTTAAAAGTGGTAACTTATAGCTAAAATTTTATTACTGAGGATAGTTTTTCTACTACGAAAATTTCCTGATATAAATCTCAGTACAAATAATTTTCTAAGAATCCCTTTTTCCTTCTTCCTTGTTTCATTTTTATCGACTATTTTGTCTCATAATGATACTTCATAAATATTCTTGGATAAAAGGTGCCATGCAGATGGAAATATGCTTTAATTAAACTCTCCTCCACCAAAGCGAGGTGGGTGAACATTAATTTTTTCACATGTCATAGGAGAGGATCATTTCTAGAAGTAAGTTGCCCGTGGAACGAATGCATATAAACACTGTGGCCTCTCTCATGCATTTGCCATTTCAACATTCCACTAAGAATGCTTTCCAATAAGTCCAGCTTTGCCAGTGCTCTTTCAATATAGAACTTTCTTTTAATGTCTTTTGAGTAGAAAGTAGCATTGTTTTCAACTTTCAAAGAGCTCAGAGTGAGTACAGATATTCTGTTGTGTCCTTCAACAACATTATAATCTGTCATGTATCAGAATCTAAACTCTACCTGAGCAACTGATTTTAAAGAGGCTGTCATTAAGAAAATATTTTTTCTTTGTAAGTGCTTTAAAAAGGGTCAATCACACTTATTTGAATTCTACAAAGCAGTAAGAATCTTTCAAAGAAAACATGCCATCTACAAAAGAAGAAAGAAAGGAAAAGAAAAGCTGTTTCTTTAAGATAGAGAAGATCTTCTGGAGCAGTCCTCACCCAGTCAAAAGAATGTAGGTGTGGAGAATTAAAGACCGTTTCACCTGGAAAATTAGAGGAACTAAATCCGTAAATTGTAGGAGCAAATTATATAATGTATTTTTTCCATAACGCAAAAAAAAAAAAAAAAAATACGAGTCAGAAAGTAATGTAAACTACTATTCAAAGAAACTGGTTTGGTTTATGTTTGTGAAACATTTAACAGTTCTGCTAAGAGTATCACCTATTTGTTAAAACAACGGAAAAAGCCCAGAAATGCATTAACTTAAAGGAAAAATTGGACATCATAGTTACTTAATCAGGGTCGTTTTTCCACAAAGCAAGTTGTTTACCTCTATGTTTTCTCATAGAGAGAAAATTTTAAACCAGCTGAATTTGCCTACATGCATTGAGAGTAAAATAGTTATTTTGTAAAAAAGGCCAATTCGGTCTGCTTGTAGAGAAGCAAGTGCAGCATACTTTTTTCCTTCTTCTAATCTTTCCACAGTTCATCAATCATGAATTTTCCCTGGTATGTTGCCGAAGCAGGGAGTGAAATGTGCAGCTCTGGATCTACCAATAGGAGGGTTTCCATACCTGGCCATTTTAATAAGTCATCTAAACACAGCCAGAAGGAAACTCAAACTTTGTTTTTTTACCTCATCTGTGATTGTAGCTGACATCAGAGTGTTTGGCTGAATATATTATGCATTTCAAATAAGATGCCTGCATATTAAAAATAAGACAACACAGTTTAAAATTAATACCATTAATAAATTAATAAAATTATTTATATAGTCTAGAAATTGCTATGTTATATTTTTCATCCTTTTTTTACATCTCAGTCCCACTGAATTAGCTCTGTGGCTTTAACTAGTACTTTCCACGTGTTCCCATGTTTTCCCCTCTTTTCATAAGATTTGGCATTTATAATTATAAATTAGCTCATCAAAGCAATATCACTTTGGCACTGGCAGGTAAGGCAATATAATTTTCAGATGACAAAAAATTAAGATATTTATCTAAAGTCCATGAGGAAATGTGCTACAAAGAAAGACAAGACTGAAAAGCAACCAGTTTCTAATTAATTTCTTGAATCATTCTCTGCCACTGTTTCTGAAAGTGATCCAAGGCTTCAAGCTTATGTTGTAGTTTTCCACTAAAAATATGATGGCATATTCATATTTTGCTTTGAAGAGGCTGATGCACTTTTAAAAGTGAAAAGTGGAAAATTTAAACATGTTAGTTTAACTCAGCAAGCAATTACTGAACATCTATTATATGCGAGCACCATCCTAGGCACAGTGGACCCCAAAGGTAACCAAGACATAGTCCTTCACCTTAAGGAGCTTATGATATAGAAACAGGAAATAAAAACATAGAAAAAAATATCCAGGAACATCTGGGGAATACTATAATAAAGAGTGAAGATGCTACAGATCTGAGAAGGCTTTCTAGAAGAAGGAGCACCTAAGATAAGTCTTGTATTATTGGTGTATTAATACCTGTGAGATGTTGTGGGATGAGTCTGGAGAGGTTGATGGCTACTAGGTCTCTAGAGGACCATACAAAGAAGCATGGATTTTCTTCAGTGCCCAAGAGAGAACAACTTTAAGCAGCAGACCTGGTTAGTTTTCCAGATCATTCTAGAGTCAGTGTAAAAGGAGGCTGCCATAAAAGGACAAATATGGAAGCAAGAAGATGAGTGAGGAGACAATTCCAGAGTGTGATTTCCGGATAGCATGGGCATAACCTGGGAGCAAAATCTCAGGCCGCACCCTAACCCGACTGAATCAGGATCCGTTTTATCAAGATCCCCTAGTTATTCATGTGCCCATTCAAGTTTAAGAAGCACTGATCCAGACTAAGCAGAACTAAGTGATGCATTAGATTTTGAGAGTCGTTGAGAAGGACGAACCTGGGCCTGAACGAGTGAGAGTCATTGCTGGGGTCTTGCGGGTCTTCCATGAGGCTAACACACTATTGCATCGTAGACATTAATGTCAATGATCTCATCTGTATTCAAAGACTGGAGAAACTTGAGTTCAAACACCTCACAAAGCAAGTGCAGAGTAAAGAACAGGTGACAAAGAAGAAGATATGGGAGACAATATTTTCAATTTTTAGCAAAGCGAAATGTGAAATTCAAAGGGAAATGTCCGTCCGAAGTTTGGATTCTCTTTATTTGTAGATCTGAGGAAACGTTAAGGTAGAGAGAAAGATATGGAGCCATCAGTCTATTTTTGGTTGTTAAAATCACGACGGGGGGCATGATCACTTGGGGAGAACATGTTGACTTAGAAGAGCAAAGGGACGCGGAATTTCTGAGAACAACACCAGTTGAGAGAAAGAAACCAAGAAAGAGCAGTCAAAGATAGCCAAGGACATCCAGGAGCCGCGGGAAGAGAGTGTGTTCAACAAATTCCAGTGCAGCGGGGTTCCAGGAAGATTTATGTCCACTGGATTTGGCAATCGTTTTAGTTCGAAAGCTGGAATATTAATTTCTTGAGGAGACTCACATTCACAGTCTTCTGCTAGCTAGCTCATATTACTTTTATAAGTGAAATAGAAATTACTGAGTCTGAGTCAAAAATGCGGTCTATTTGGGGGGTTTTATCCATATTTAATTTTCTCTCTGGCATTGAAAATTCTATCAGGTTTCAGAGGGATTCCCTAAGATGAGCACACCTGAAGAACCCAGGTGCACCGTAGCACGGTAGTCCTAAAATGCCTTGGGGAGTAAGTCACACTCCAAAGGTTAATTTTCTGGCAGATTAGCTGGCAGCGCAGGATTAGTTGTAGGTAGTGTGATCCTGAATATGGGATTTGGAGTGAGGCACCTCTGTAGTCAAAACCCAGTCATGTCAATTACCAGCTACGCTGTTCTTTTTTCTCCGTCTGATTTTGTTCATCTGTAAAGGGGGACTAATAATGCCTGCAGAGTCACTGAATTGTCTAAGTGAGATCAAATATATATATTTATATAAATGGAGAAAGAGAGAGATGGATAGCTAAGGATGTCCTTCGATATGGCAGACTTGATAATCCACTCCTATAGAATCACATTTATCTTGTGATTATTACCAAAAGGTAAGTAAAATTAAAAAGCTACTTATCTCACCTTGAAATTATTTAGAAAATTATAGTTTTGGTGATTATCAGGGAGGCAAGATAGTACTTTAGAAAAATTACAAATGTTAAGAATTTAGAGACCTGGATGGAAATCAGTTTCATAACTAATGACACGAGCAATAGTCACTTGTCTAACATGCATAATATATGTAGCACACCCATTGTAGATCGAATTCTTTGGCAGAAAGGACAGTGTAAATTCCACAAGAGAAGGGATTTTGTTGCAGTAATTCACTGCTATGGCTGGGCATATAGTAAGAGCACTCAAATACCTATATTTACCTGAGCCTTTAAGAGGTTTAAATTTTATTTGTAGATATGAATTATTGTAGACCTCAATTTTTTCATCTATAAAATGGCATCCGGGGTCCTTTTATGCTCTAAGGCACTGTAATTTTACACTCACAGACAGAATAAAAGAGATAGAAAGCCATATGCATAAATCAGAGTAGCAACAATCAAATTGTCCGTACAGTTCATATAATTTTTTATTAGGTAGGTGGGACTGGGCTGTCATTAATAGTCCGTGTGGTGATAGATTTTTACTGATCAATTGACTCACTGGACGTTCAACATATATTTTTGTGCACCTAGTATGTACTAAGCGCTGAGAAGTGGTGAACAATGTTGATATAGGCTTTGCTCTCGCAAGATATACAGTTCACCTCCTCTTCTATTTCCCGGTACCCAATGCCATTAAATGTGAGATGGCTGGCAGGGAATCAGCCTGCAGTTTGTAACCATGGCACAGAATAAATTAAACTAATCTACACTAGAGTTAGTTCCATTCCACTGAATGTTACCGAAAGACTAGTGGTTTGCAAAAGGTGAAATAATGCTAGACTTATTTCTTCTTGACAACTACAGTTGTCCGAGATAAACAAAATAGATTAAAGTCTACCATTGTAACGTCAGCAACCTGACCAAGTAGGGAGAAAGTATGCAGGCAAGCAGAGAAGGAAAAAGAGAAGTAAATAAAACCACAACCACACAGAGGTAGACTCGCAAGGGCGGTGAAAGAGCAAGGGTGACATAAGTCACGTTGACAGCCTACTTGGACTCAGCCTGATCCAGAAGAACGCCTTCGCAAGCAAGGCGTTTAAATCCCACGGGCTGTTGGTGAATGTTTAGTTGTATTTCCTGGTGTCTGGTGATAACCCCTTACATATACATCTCAGGAAGATATTCATCATTATGTATATGTCTTTCCATAATTTATCAGCTCCACTTTATTTTGTAGACACTATTTCATTATATGTTCAGAAATATATCTCATAACTATTTCTACTGGTTGTGTTACTATTTATTTAATTTTGTCAGACTATGATGATTTTTAAAAAGGTTCTTTAAAACTTTTGTTTAATTTTGAAATGTGATTCCATTTTCCTGTTTCTGCATAGTTCCCGTTTTTAGAGTAATAATTATTGAGTATCATTTAATTTGTGTAAATTTTTGTTTAAAAGATGTTAACAGAAATTCTTTAACCTGAGAAATTAGTATTAATATTACCCTTGTTTTTTATATACTAACATGCTGTGTGTATTTTAAATTTTTTTTTAATAAGTTCAAGTTTTTCAACTATTTCGTCTGAAAATACACTGTTTTGGCAGATGTTTGTGTACAAAAATAAAGTCACATTTCTCAGAAACATTAGCAAATTTATAGCGTAACTCGAAATGTTTTTACATGTATGGTTAAAAAAGTGATGCAGTGAAAGTGCCTATTTGTATGCGTAGCTGCTAATTAATGTTTCCTTAGACTGAGAGTAATACATAAATGTGTACATATTGATGTGCATTTAGTATAGGCAAACCTGTGTAAATACATCTATTTAACCATATGTTAAGCAATCAATACATATCATCTCCTAAATACTAAAAAGAAAAACCCAAAATGCCCTGTAACTTACAAAGCATTTTAAGGATCTCAGAACACTGGTTCCTCTTTACCCCAGCATCATTAAACTTGAGGGCCAGAGAGATTTTCATCTTGTATGGGACCATGTATCCATATTGTCTTCATAGAACTTCTACTAAGCCATTATAGAATTTGCGAAAACTTCAGAAATACAGTTTTTGCTGTTTTGCAAAATTTTTTATAAAGGGGACTTTTAAACATACAAAGTATAAATCACAAAAATGAGTGTATTTGCTAATGAAGTTTGAAAATTGGACTTGATTTAGAATCAAATTTTATTCTACCATCGAAAACACTCTTCTGATTTCATGGCAACTTATTTGACTTCGAAGCAAAATGAAAGAAAACCATCTTTAAAGACCCTCACATCACTTAGAAAGAACAATGTGGAATTTAGATTTTTCATTATGGAGCTGTCTCATACGCTAGCTCTTTCAATGACTGCTGCTTTAGGGAGCTCCTCAGTGCCACAGCATGAAAAAAATCGCTATACACTAATTAACATTATTAAGACTTTTAATTATTAATGATCAGAATGCTAAAAATAAAAACAGGTTTTTGTTGTTCTTGTTAATGTTACTATTTGCTTTAGAAGATGAACAAGGGAGGGTTATAGTCACTGCCTAGGAAAGATTTTGTAATGTGAACAGGCAACAAAAAAATAAGCAGAACTACTCAACTTCTTTTTCTCCAACTTTTCTATCAAGAAGCATGATCTTCAAACTGGAAAGGTTAGAACAAACATCGTTAAGAGGGAATTGAATTCCAGAATAGATGAGGAGATAGTAGAAAGTACCTAGCATTTCAAATGAATTCAAGTCTCCTTAAGAATAACATCCCCCAGTGCTGAAAGAACTTGCAGATGTGATGATGAAACAAGTGTCAGTAATCTTTCAGAAATCATGGACAACAGGAGAGGTGCCAGAAGACTAGGGATGTGAAAATATCTCAATTCTCTAAAAGGGGTAAAAGCAAATTGCATCAACTACATGCGATCAAACTTGTTGTCAGCTCCCAGTCAATTCAAGATTATGTGATCAAATAGATGGCTTAGAAGTAAGTAGGGGGAAAAAATGCAGTAATTGCTATAAGTCTTTGTGGGTAACCTAAAAACAAATATTGCCAAACTAACCTCAATTTCTGAATTTTGTCACAAATCATCATTAACTAAAATGACTGTCAAAAATCATAACATGGGGGCTGGTCCAGTGGCCCAGTGGTGAAGTTCACATGTTCCAGTTTGGCGGCCCAGGGTTCACCAGTAGGAACCCAGGTGCGGACCTACACACCTGTTGGCAAGCCATGCTGTGGCAGGAGTCCCACATATAAAGTAGAGGAAGACGGGCACAGATGTTATCTCAGGGCCAGTCTTCCTCAGCAAAAAGAGGAGATTTGGTGGCAGATGTTAGCTTAGGGATAATCTTACTTAAAAAAATATATATATATAACATGAACACAAAGCAGTATGGTATGTTAGGTGACAAATTTATTTACTAGTTCAGGACAGATGAAAATTTATATATCCAGAGCCATGTGAACAGGACTTGTAGTTTTTAATTGCCAACATGCTCAGTGTCAGCCAGTTGTGTGACAGCTATGCTAAAACGGTGACGATATCGTAGGGTCTATTAATACCGATGAAGGAAAACAGCATTACCATGGCACCTGCACCCAATCAGAGTTCATCTTGACACTTCTTGTTTCCAATTTTGGGGCACCAACATTTGGAGGATATTGTTAACCTGCAGTCTGTCCAAACAAGTGTGACCAGGCTGATGAAGTGTACTTCCATCACAGTGGCAAACCATGGAGGGACTTACAACAGAACAATTGGAAGAGTTGTTTTCAATGATATAAGGAGGAGTACATGATAGTGAATAGATTTTTTTGAGCAGATCCAGAGTCTGGAGCCAGGAACAATTGGTGGATGTCGCAGGAAACCAGGGAAGAGGTTTCTTTCAATTAGAAATACCAAAAACTGAATCCGCCTATCTTACGAAGCAATCATTTTCCTGTCTCTGGGAGTGTTCAGGGAGAGACTGAATAGAACAAAGGGATTTCTGCATTGCTTGGGCAATTGGTCAAGTCTTTAGATTCCTTTCAATTCTATGATTATTTGATTCTAAGCAGTTCTAACTAGTACTTGATATTCTTTGGACACCAAAAAAAAGTAAACGAAAGACAAAATATCTTGAATACTCTCTAAATATTTAGAAAATGTTTATTGAATACAGTAGTTTTTTATTGCCATGAAGACAGGCATTCAGACGTCATCATACAATACATCCCAGAAAGAGCTTTATTTTAGCTTTCTTCTTTGGCATAGGCACAACATTTATGTGATCTTAACGATGAACATATATTTTGCCATTTTATCTGATTTGTTGTTATAAAAGAAGCATGTTTAAACCGTACACTTATACTAGCTCAACATCATTTTCGCTTTACTGATTTAGTTAAATATAGATTGCAAGACTCAGAAGTGAGCAACTGGTTGATGATTCTTAGAGTCTTTTGTGCTAAAAATTTATCATCAAGAAAGTAAAAATTCTGACAGGATGAAAATAACTTGATATTGTAAAAAATATAATCACACTTACTCTCAGTTTCCATGAGCTACTCAAATTCAGCCTAAGTGGTAGGATATGTCTTCACGAGTGGCGTACGTATAAAATTTTTGGACTCCTAGCTCAGAAAATTTGCATGTCAGTTAAAGGTGAAATCTTTGGAATGTATATTCAAATCAATGAACTGTATGCAACAAAAAGAAGCAGTCTCTAAAATGGAGCACTCTCTTGAAAGATGCTAGTACCTCAGTGCATATTTCATAGGAAATGAGGAGTTTTAAGATACAGAGAAAAATTAAATTAGTTTTTTAGATAGAATGATAGCAAGGTTTTCTTTCGAAATTAAAGAGAAAGCAGTTGTATTGTATATTACATATCTTGCTTACTGCACCATAAATATTCAATAAACTTGACTATGGGTTGATAACATCAAGGAATATTTTTGAACATATGCAAAGTATAAGCAATTTAGCTAACATGACCTTACATATTCATTATATAAGTTTCAGTGCTTGCTGGATTCGTGGAGAGGTAATTTAATCACCATAATGGAGTGCTTATAGGAAGATCACACCATAGGCAAAAGTTGCTATAGGTAGTTGGATTAAAAAATAATAACGTAGCACAGCAAACCTCAGGTATAATACATTTCATTATAACAAGGATTCAGATATGCGAAAGGGCAAATCATGACCCACCCATCCATTCCAACCCTCAGGCCTATATGAATTAGGCACAGGAAAAAAAGTCAAAAGAACTTGATATACCCCTTAGCTTTTGTTTTAGGTATTATTCCTGAACTCTATATGCAACATAGTAAAGGATTTCATTGAATTTCAAAAATAAGAAGAGTTACTGTAGATATAACTCTATAATTAAAGTAATCAAACAGATATGAACAGAAAAACAAAAATCTTAAGGCCTAAAGACTAAGAAAACAGCTTAATAAATTTTTAGGGCAAATTAGTTTTAAGAAAAACATAGCGTTGTCCAAAAGAATGCTAAATAAGCTCAGCCATAAGTAATACGTTCCTCTTTCAGAAATTTCAGAAAAGCATTAATTTTCTTTCCCAAATAACACTTGCTGAATTAGTTAAGCATCAAAATTATATGGAAGAAAAAGAGGCCAAAATTCAAAGAACTTACTCACTGACAGTATATTTTGTTATATAAGGGTATTTAAAGGGAATTACAAGTATATTTTCCTTTAGCTTCTTAAAGATTGGAGAAGGGCATCTATGTTAATGGAGCTTGCGAATCGATGCCAACATATATTAAATTGTCAACACTAAGAAATATGTTAAAATATGAGTACTCCTAAAGAATTGGAAATGGTTATAGAAATAATGATGTAAATTAAATAAGTATAAACCAAAATATCTGTGGAAAATAATTGAAAATATACTATTTTGTGGTGAACTTGAAAGATGCTTAAGAATTGTTGTTGATCATTGGTTCCCTTCCTTGGGTCGTGATCCAGATTAAGGTTGCTGTGGGTCTAAACAAGGGTCACGAAGGATCCTCAGGGGGAAAATGTGTTCCTGACCTTCTGGATAAACACAGAATGGCACAGGGGAAGGACGTGTATTTTGGTTTTCTACCCTCCTCACCCCCAGACCCCCCTTCCAGTAAAAAGGAAATAATAGGGAGGAAAAACAGGGTGCTGAGGAGTCTTTCTCTGGGCCACAGCAACAGGACGAGTGACCAGCATTTACAGATCCACTTGGCATAAATATCTTCTTCTATAGAGCTGGCTGTCATTTACAATCCACACTGCCTGCCTGGGATTCAGGGAAGCCGATGGCCCACGAAATGTTTTGTTGCAATAATCCTTGTTATATTCCTTTCAATAAAGCAAATAGGTGGAATTCTTTTAGCAACTTTTTTAGTCCGGCCGGTAAAACCATAAAGATGACCAATTTATAGTTTCCTTGAGAGAAAACTGAGAAGCAGCATAGTAGATGATAGAAATGGATGGTAGATAGTTGGTTCACAAAGAAAAACACTAATGTCCAAAAGGGAGCAGTGCTTTCTCTTTCTTCCTGGGATCCAAATAAGAAAATTTGGGACAGTTTTGATTTTTCTGAGTAAGAGCCAAGAACAATCAAAATAATGAAGAAGCTCTAAGCATGCATTAGAAGAGAAAAAAGTGTGTCATTTAAGCTGCAGAAAGAGAAGCCTGAAAACAAATGAGTGTGACAGTTCAGGTAACTGGTAAGAATAACACTGTAACTCCAACTAAAAATTTAGCTTAAATATACAGAGAACTATTTCCAAAAGATGGGCATCTAAACTTATAAGCTTGCATACAAGTTTTTTTAATGATCCACAAATCATTTGTTTCTTCATAAGATGAAGTTTGATGAAAAACTAAGCTTAGACAGTCACCAAATACTATGCTTTCAGAAAAGAACCACGTAATCAGTTGATATATCTCTAAAGAGCTAAGATTTCTCTTCTATTTGCACTGAAAGGAGAGATCATTTCAAGCCGATAATTTTTCGCTCTGAAGTCTCATTTTATGTGCACGCTGCCAACTTGTAGACCCCTCTCCGTGGTTTCCACATTGTAATCAGGGTTGCACTGCTCAGAACCCTTTTCCTAGAATGAGAAAAACCCTCCATACCTTTTCAGCTTGTCACGTTTTCACTGCATTATTGAATTTAAACAAGCTTTGAAGATGAAACAGACTGTACACAATGCTTAAGTGTTACTATTATTATGATGGTGATGATATGGTCTACAAGATGTACAAGGGCATTTTGGGATGAATGTATTATGAGTCACAAAGTTGCAACTGAAGACAGCTGTTTGATTGCTACTTGAGAGAGTAGAGTTGAACAAGCCTGAATATGGATGATCTCATTTGGCTTTATAAAACTAAACAGAGCACAGGCAGTTAGCTGGATAATATATCTCCAAGGGAAGGAAGAGTTACTGTAATTCATCTCTCGGCTGTAGTATATATCATGCCCTTGCTTATAAACTCCAGATAGGATTTCTGTTTCCAAAAGGTCAGATTATCTTTAGCATGGTGACCTCAGCCTTTGGTCACAACATGTAAGCTTGCATTTTATAATATTTTTTTTAACTTTAGTTATATTTATTGCTTTCTTATTTTCTTTGTATTTCCCTCCATTATATTTTCATTCTTGTGTGATTGATATTTTCCTTTACCATTTTCTCCTCCTATGGGAATGAAGAAAAATTATTTAGAATATTGGCTTGTATTTATGAGTTCCCATGCTACTGTAATGTATGGAAGAAAAATATGAATTAGAAACCTACAACCCATTCAATGATGCAAGATGCAAATAAATGAAAAGTTAAATAATTCTATGATTAAATACCAAGAAATGTCAAGAATATCATGTGGTTAATTACCAAATGAGTCAAACGGACCAGATTTAGGCATGGAATCTATCACATTGTCTTAACCTGAACTATAAAAATTGTTACAAAGAAACAGGACTTTTCCAACGTCCTATTGACAGGCAGAAAGGAGAAGGAATGGCATTTTAGACTGAAGGAATGCTGTGAGAAAAGCCACAGAAGTAGAAAGGAAAAGGTGTTTTTCATGGAATGGAATAATTGGAATAAAGAGCCCATGGGGAGTTTCTGGGAAAAGGTTGGAAAGGTGGCTGGGGAAAGATTTAGGTAGACGTTGAATCTAGATTAAGAAGATGAAGCTCCATTCTGAAAGCCTAGGATAGTGAATATCATGTGTCCTATCTGATTTATTGATTGATCTACAGATAGATTGATTTATAGATGATTTCCTGAAATTCGAGTTAACAAAGATTACGAATTGGCTCTGGGAAGGATTTTCAAGGTTCAGCTGGAAAGAGTGCTATGACTGTGGATATGAAAGTACTGGCAATATGCATGCAGAATGCACGCTAGATACTTACCATCTGTGACTTAAATAATATGGAGTCCCTGAAGTTTTTGATACAGAAGAATAATTACACTAAAGGGTTTTAAAAGTATTTCTTTAATAAATACATATTGTAGATTAGTGAAAGAAGATAATAGAGCAAACCAATCGGGCATGAGACAGAGGTCTTGATAAGGGGAAGCAGCCACAGGGAAGGAAAAGTTTATGGAAATAAATATCATGACAAAGGAAAAAATCAATAAGACCTCATGACTGGTTGCGCATATGGGATATGGTTGAGAATGAATCAAAGATGAATACATGATTTTGAGCTTGGGTGACTGAGAGGCTTTGTCTCATTACTCAGAAATGTACTTTTTCATGGAATATGCTTGTCAGCCTTGTGAAATCTGGATCTGTGGAATCTGGGTCATTGAGAAAATGGATAGTCCATCCTGAGTGAGTAATACTCCAAAATGGAGTGGAAGGAATTGGGAAACATTTGGTTGGCAGACTTGAAGAGAAGAAAACCATATCATATTAAGTGATTCATTGTAATTGTTGATAATATTTGACTGATGACTTTTCTTAAAAAGGATACATGATTTTCAGTGACTTATGTTGCATAAGTGAAATGTGCATCCATTACACTTTCTTGACCAAATGTATTACAATGGTTAAGAATGTAAGTCCCTAAAAGGCAGAGATTACATATACTTTTGATAACAAACAATATAGAAGTGGAAATTCTGTGGAGATCTCCAAATTAAGGTTTCCACTGAAAAGAAGAGTATTCATTTGATTTTTGTCCAGAAGTGCTCTGATGTACTATGTGAAAATGAAGTCTTTCATTATCAGATCTCACAGCTCTTAAATATGCTGCCTTTTAAATCAGTAAGATTTCTTATTAGGGTATGACACTTTGGGTAGTGCTTAAACTAAGTTAGGGTTCAATATATAATATCTGGCAAGACTATCAATGAGGAATTGGTCGAAAAACATTCACCAAGAAGAGCAGTGAAACTAATCTCCCTTCCTCAGAATTTGTCATTGATTGTACCTTATATGTAGCACTAACTCAAGTAAGAATATCCAGGGTACGAAAAGCCAAAATTACTAGTCATATAATATTGTTTCCCTGTAAAAATATTTATCAAAGACTTAGTCCCACGTTCTCATAATATATTTAAATTTATGTCATTTGTAAGAATTTGTTTTAGGAACAGATGTGAGGAAAGTTATTTGTGTTAATTCACATTTTGGTTTTAATTTGCTAACTTGTTTAAAATATCTGCTAAATGGTGGGGGTAGAGCTGTGCTACCTGATATATAGCTTAAAAGTCAAATCCTGAAAGAGATAACCTACTTCTCCAAATGTTGAACGCATCTAAGAATGGCTTGAACTCATATGACATGATCTAACCTAGAAATGGATGGGGAAAATATCATAGCACAGGAACTAAATTTGGTTCTGTGACTTTTTTTTTTTTTTTTAACTAAGAAGCTGTGTGAACTTGAGAAAGTTACTAAATTTCTCTGGGTTTTCATTTCCCTAGCTGAGAAGTGAAGAGATGAGACTAGATGCTCTCTCACAGAACTAAGTTTTATGAGATTTTATCGTGTGGAATCTGTGTAGGTGACCAAGTAGGCTGAAGAGAAACCCATGAACTTTGATTTTGAACCTTATCAACACAAGAAAGTCTGGAGCTACTGGCTGACTGCCTTCTTTGTGTTTCTGCATTCCTCCACTGCCTGTAATACATAGGGGAAAAATCTGAGAGGAATAGTAAATGTCAACTTGATTATAGAGCCCCAGCAGCTCTGGAGGATCAAAGTTAGCTGTCAGAAGGTATGAAATTATATAGTCTTGCCCATTTCCTCCAAGTGTCTTCAAAATAGTCTTGGTTTCATGGGCATTTCCATGCCATGCTGGTAAAGATATAATCAGTGCTTTATTTCTGGCGACAATTTGGACAACATGTATCAGAATGTAAAATGCGTATATCCTGTAGCCCAGGAACCCCTCTTCTAAGAATGTGACCTGAGGAGATAACCACACAGGCATGGAAAGCTCTGCATCCAAGAATGTTCATGACAGTGTGGTTTACAATTGTGAAAAATTGAGAACAATCTAAAACTTAACAGATGGGCACTCTAAACAGTCATTAAAAATAATGATGTAGGGGCCAGCCCAGTGGCACAGTGGTTAAGTGCGCATGTTCCGCTTTGGTGGCCCGGGGGTTTGCGGTTCCGATCCCAGGTGCAGACATGGCACCACTTGTCAAGCCATGCTGTGGCAGGCACATATAAAGTAGAGGAAGATGGGCACGGACGTTAGCTCAGAGCCAGTCTTCCTCAGCAAAAAGAGGAGGATTGGCAGCAGTTAGCTCAGGACTAATCTTCCTCAAAAAAAAAAAAAAATGATGTAAATGGAGTGGAAAAATGTGGACAACATCTTATCAATTATAAAAAGGAAATTAGAGACCAGCATTTCTACCATATCATTTATGAAAAGTTATGCGTGTGTCTGTGTGGATGAATGTAAATGCATTCGTACGATTTCAAGTAGTTTTTAATTCTTTTCTGGAACTTTTCTGTAGTGCTTGAATTTTTTAGAATCAATATGTATCAATATTTCAAAAACAGTAAAATGAATAAAGAATCACTTTAGTTCCTGATGAGCTGAAAGTGAATACAGAAGAACACCTGGGTAACAGCACTGCCAATGGTGAGCATTCTTTCTGGATCAAGGCTAAGTTGTGAAATATTAAAATTTGGAATGGCTTTTTTTTTTAGAAACATCTTTAGTATCAGGAATTACAATATCTGCAACTGTGCTTACGTATTTATTGGTTCTATCATTATAACTGAAGGATTTTCCCTTTTTTCTGGCTTAAAATCCCCAGAGTTACAGAACAGCATGTGCTATTCTATACGATAATATTGCGTGAGCTCAGTGGTGGCAGCGGTGATGTGTTTATCAATCTAATTCTGAAGATAGTTTGGGTGTTATTTCTGCAAGCTCAGCTTTCAGTTAGTTTTCCAGCTCCCCCAATGATTGTTTGAGCTGCAGGTACACGTGGAATAGATTTATTTTCTTCTTAATCATCCAGTTAGCTCGCAACTGAGGACTCTGATACACTCATTCTTCTCTGCTTTCCATCACCAAATGTACACTCATACCTGCATCTCTGCCTTTTCTTGGACACCGTGGAGGAAGTGCACCCTCCTGCATCCAAGAAGAAGGATATGCTATAGACGCCACCTGTCACCATCTTAAGGACTTGGCTTCTCACATTATGCCCTCTCTTATTTGCTTTATTGCAGGATCTATCCCTTCCACATGCAGACATATTCACGCATCTGCCATCTTTAAAAAAGATGTCTTGCCTTCACCCATACTTCCAAGTAACTAAGCCTCTAGCTCCTTAATTGCCAAAGATCCTCAATGTGTTATCTGTGCACATTGCTTCCACTTTCTCATCTCTGACTCATTCCCCACCTCTCTCCATTATGGTTTCGGTTCTCATCATTCCACTGGAACATATTGCCACAGGCTCTCCAACAACCTAATGCTATAAAATATAACTCATGTAACTCAACCTCTTAGCTTTCCTTCTTTCTTAAAATATTTTCCTTCCTTTTGGATTGTGTGCACCCTGCCCTGGTTTTCCTCCTTTCACATGGATTGTTTCTTCCCAACCTACTTTGCTGGCTGAAAAGAAATCTCTTCCTCTAACTGACCTCTCTCATCTCAGCCCTTGATGCTCATCTTTTCTATAATCTTTCCAAAAATAATGTGGTCCATTTTCACAGCTTGAAATATCACCTCTATACGGATGACTTGTATTTACATATATTTCTTCCAAGATCTTTTGACTAGGAGTTCTAGACTTGACATCTCTACTTGAACGTTGCACATGCCCCACTAAAAGCTGTTCCTTCCCTAGCCTTCTCCATCCTGGTAAATGGTACCACTATCACCCTATTTCTCATGTAAACTGGAAGACATCTTAGCACTCTCCTCTTCTCTTATTTCTCACATCCAAGCCATCAGAAATACCTACCAATTCTTCAGGCAAATTATCTCTCAAGGCTGCCCACTTCTCTCTTCCTCCTTAGGCACAACCTTAATCTCTCACCTAAGTATTCTAATAGCCCTATAACCACTCCAATGGCTTTTCCCTATAAAATCATAAGCTCTGTAACATGAGGGTTCTTTTTGGTCTTGAATTTCTTGCTTTTATCCCAGTGCCTTAGACATAGTAGGTTTTCAGTAAATATTTATTGAACGAAAAACTTAATCAGTCCATCTCTCCACCCATCAATTGATTAGATTCAACCGGCAGCAAGCTGAGCACTGACTTGTTCTGGAAAGCTGAAGAAAAATCAGCAGATGGTGATATGAATTGGCTTGGGATGCTTTATAAATAAAATTAAAGTCCCTATTAATATAACTGCCAAGTAAAGAATTTGAATGATAAAATTGAATATTCAAAGTAGGTGGACTGAGAGGTACATTCACGTTAGTGGCACTGCAATTTCTCTCATTTGCAATGGAAATTGCTCTTACTTAAAATAATTCAATGCAACCAACACCTATTAATTAACCGATTAATTTAACAAATAATTTTTGAGCACCTATTATATGCCAGGTACTGTTATGAATGCACAGAATACAGCAGTAAACCAAACATAAAAACCCTGCACTTAGGAAGCTTGCAACTTAGTTAGGGAGACAGACAAATCAGATAAAAAAGTAAAACATATATCATAACCTGATAAGCATGGCGAATAAAGAATAAAGCAGGGAAAGAGGATATAAAATGTGGAGTAGGATTTAACGTTCTAGATTGAGTGGCCAGGGAAGGCCTCACTGAGGAGCTGACTTTTAAGTAAACACTTGGATGAAGTGAGGGAAAGAGTTATAGGGATGTTCATAGGAAATGCATTCCAAGCAGAGGGAACAGCAGGTACAAGGCCCCTGAGGAGGTCACGTTTTCATATGAAAAGAATATCAAGGTCAGTGGCTGGAGTGGACTGAACAAAGGTGAGGGTAATAGGAAATCAACTGAGAGGCAAAGTTAGGGGTAGCAGTGGAATTCTTTCTGAGTTACCGGGTGAGGGTTTGGGTCTAACGCAGAATGATGTGGAAAGCCATTGGGGAATTTTGAGGTCATGTGTGTTAAACCATCTGGCTCAAGTTTTAACAGGATCACAAAACATATTTCACAATTGCTAGCCTACAAGGTTAGTTGAGGGATGCCAATATAAACCAGGTTCAAAACTATCTTAATTACAGAACTTGTCCAAATACGATTTATAGTCATGTACTTCAGAGCATGTTAGTTACAAGACTTTTGATATTTTGGCCCAAACAAGAAATAAAGGAAAACCCACCAAAGACAATGAAATAATGCTCAAGAGCACTTGCAATAATTATATTTCTAGAAAAATTTCTTCTAACAAGAAAAAAAAAACACTTGGTAAACACAGTCTTTACATAATGGACTAATTTTTAGTGAGTGAAAAGAGAATCCTTTTTAACCTAGTGATTACATATCATCACGAAATATAAAATGTAATATGCTAAGGCAAGCTCAGGTGGGACAGAAACCTTATGTGGACCATAAGGGCAAAAGCTTGCTTGATCTTGATATTTATTAAGAATACAGACCGTGAAAGCGGAGCTTCGCAATCCTTCCGATCTTTTGGGTTTTAAGCAGAAGGTGTCTGAAAAGTTACCATAGGGATAACTGGTTGGTAGTATTTAAAAATTTTTAATGATTCTTTAAAAAAATATACGTATGATATGAAATATCTTAATTAATTTTTTTAGGGCAACTCTGGGGCCAGACTAGTTGAATTTAAATCCTAGCTCTGTCACCTACCAGCTGTGTAATCCTGGGCAAGGAACTTATAGCTCTGTGCCTCAATGTTCTCATCTCTAAAATGGGAATGATAACAATAGCTCCTTGAAAGGGTTGTTTTGAAAGTTAAGGAGACAACAAGCATAAAGCATACAGCGCTTAACGCAGGGTCTGGCAGAATAAACGTTCTATAGTAATAACAATAATTATTATTATTATTAAAGTTCAGTTTCTGATTTTAAAGTTGTTAAGAGGGAACAGTTAAATGAATCTTTAAGGAACCTTTCAGGTCTAACATTATATGACTTTATCTGGACTAGAGTAAGACAATGTTGCATTTTGCCTTGCCCCAGAGTTTTATTTTTTATAAACAATATTTCATGAATAAATTGGAAAATATGTATTAAAAGGTCAGAATAATCCAAACATTTTACTAGTTTAACAGATTTTTTAGATGCTGATATAACATCCAAGGTCTAAATCTCCTAGACTTCAGTGTCTTACACATCATTACAGAACAACCTTGTTTTAATATGTGCTGTGTTTATAGGCAAACCTAAAGTAGACACCACTAGAACCACACTGCATACAGTGCAATAAGTAGTAATGAAGCACAATGTAATGGGTTGGTATTTAATCACTATTAAAACTGACAGCAGGGGCTGGCCTGGTGGCGTAGTGGTTAAGTTCACACGTTCTGCTTCGGTGGCCCGGGGTTCACCGGTTTGGATCCCAGGTGCCGACATGGCACCGCTTGGCAAGCCATGCTGTGGTAGGCGTCCCACATATAAAGTAGAGGAAGATGGGCACGGATGTTAGCTCAGGGCCACTCTTCCTCAGGAAAAAGAGGAGGATTGGCAGCAGATGTTAGCTCAGGGCCAATCTTCCTCAAAAAAAAAAAAGCTAAAAAAAAATTGACAGTAGAAAGATTATTTGAGTCTGTCTCCCTAGGTCTCCTCAGGCCCATAATCTTCTTTTAGAGCTCAAAGCTTATAGGCATGAAATATGTAATCATTGTATCCACTTATGCTAACACTAAATGTAAACCTCTTGCACTGGACAGATTTTAATCTTGTCCATCAACATTTCACGGCCACCAATGACTTTCTACGAAATCTCCATTCCCATGTGTGGATTTGAATTCTTTGGTCATCTTCGTATGGAGCTTTTTAAATACCAAAGGATTGTCAACATGTTGTGATAAACATTTGCCTTGTCTCTTAGTTTCTTCAGTAAGTTTTCAAGGGTATTGTGCAAAAAACAGCCTTCTATTAATATAATAGTAATAATTTGTGAACTAAAGGACATACGTAATTTAAGATTATTAGATAAAACTGCCGATTTAAGCAAGCAAACATCCCAGAGCTTGAGACAGCACAGGGTATTCCAAACACACTGCTATTGTCCACAGAAGTTACCAGAATTTGTCTTTTGGATACGTTTGCTCCACTTCCAAATCATTTCTAATATCTTCATGTCTTGGCCATTTGAGGGTGAATTTGATGTTGAATATTGTGAAAAATTACACTGAGCCAAGTCTGGCGAGTAAGATGGGTCATCAATCTGTGCAACATCATTTTGGGTGAAAAGCATGAAAATCTTTGTGTTTGAACTGCTTCCGATTGGCTAGAAATGCAATTACAAATTTGTTAAAGTTCCATAATAGTATAATTTTTTGCTACCAATTCATACTGGTTTAAGCCATAAACAAAGAAAACTGGAGAATGCAGGGGGTACAGCTGACTTGGGGTGCGGTGTTATCTGGGGGTCCCAGCAATGCTGCAGAACCCAGAATTCGTGTCTCCATGTCTAAGCTCTGTTTTCTCTGCATTTGCTCCAATTTTCTGTGGTGGCGAGAGGGCTGCAAGAGCTCCAGCCTCCTATCTTCTTGGGATCCAGTGCCGTGGAATAAAAGATCCAGATTTTCTCTCCATTTGTCCTCCGAGGTTTCCTTGGCTCCAACTCTGTCAGGTTCCCAAATTTGATGCTATGATAAGAAAGGCCAGAGTCAGATTGCTTGCTTTCCTTACAGTGAGTTATTTCTATGGATTAAGAACTGGGGCTTCTCTTTCTCCAGAGGGAAACCAGGGGGCTATTGCTAAGGAAGAGAGAATGGATGTTGGTAGCTAAAGAATAGCAAGTGTTCGCCACAAGTGGACACACACACACACACACACACACACATTCACAGACTCCATAATTGCAAAGTTTAGTGTCAAGTCAAAACCATAGACTGGAGTCCCAGTTCTGCCACCAGAATGAAAGTATCGTATGGCGGGACCTTAGAATTTGACTCAGCTAGTTCCACATCTGACCACATGATTGACCTTTGCTACGTCATCGCATATGCCTCAGTTTCCTTATCTGCAAAATGAGATAATAGTGACACCTACTTCATGTAGTATTTGTTCAGATTAAATGAGTTAATATGTGTGAAAGACTTAGAACAGAGCCCGGCATACAGCAAGGCCTGCATAATTGTTAGCCATTATTATTACTCCAGCGTGCCCTGGAGCATTGCCGTCTTTCATGTCTAGGCTTCCGTTGCTTTATTTGTAAAATTGGAGGAGGGTCTGCCTTATAACCAAAAGTCGATGTTCTGTAATTCTGTGCTTTCAGAAGCGTGTGGACGATTCTCGTCCTCTAATATAGTCTTTCCAAAGGAGTCTTTAAAGCAGGAGGCCTGAAGCCATCATGGAGAGGCTAAATTTTACCAAGACCTCAGTAGAAATTATATAACTTTCCTCTAACGATATTCTGAATGAGAAAAGAAACCCAGTGCCAAAAATATAGTTAAGCTACCTGTTAGAGTAGCTTGTCGTTGAGTCATAAAAAGTCTTCATAAAGCAGAATGATCCTCAGCTCTTACCTCTAAGCTTTCAATAGAGTATCATGCTGGATATGTGATGAAACTTTGAGCAAGATTTTAATTTTTGTCCAATGACATATAAGTCATAGCATAGTATCCTAGTGAACAGTGTGCTCTGCGTGGAGGACAGATCATAGCGTTGGTAACTGTAACCGATACTTGGACCGTCTTCAGGGCCGAGTCCATATACTAATCTATACACATCGTTCAGATGTACCTCACAGAATGGCTTGTTTCTAGATGGCTACTTAATGTTCATTTTCACTTTTGTGGTCTAAAGGTCGAATTGCCTCTATTCACCTAATACGAGATCAAGATATGAAGTAGCATATCTCTTTCAATAAAATAAAATTTGGTTTGAAGTCCCTCAAATTTGTTTTGTGATTTTAACTGTTAGAATCTAACATATACAGTTGGAAACTCATGGCCTAATTGAAGCAGTATTCGCATTCTTCACGTGTCTGTGTTTAGGAAACACAATAGGAGATGTGTTTTGATTATGTTTCCTTGTTTAAAGGACCTTAATATTCATGTAAATATATGGATATGGATATGTATGTATTGTGATATGATACTTTGCATGACTATGTAAGTGAATATGAGTAGTTCAAAGATTTTGCCCAGGACTGCTTTAAAAAAAGAAGTTAAAGAATATTGAGAACAGAGTACGTAGTACTGTCTAGAAACTTAGTTCAAGATTGTGAATAACAGAAAAAAACAGTAATTTATATCATTTAATAAAAAGCTAATCACAAAGATCATATAGTGGTCATCTGTACTCATTGGCATGCCCCGTATCTAAAAACCTCAGATGTCCTTGGGAAGGGTGAATAATAGAATTAGACGTCTCACATATTACCAACGTTCTCAGTCTCTAACTTGTGAATTTCTTGGGACTCAAGAAATTCCCCTTATTCCCAGGAGTCTTACCTTGTTTATCTTACTGACTTAATTAGCTTTGAACGAGGAGTGTCCATGCTTCTCTTGCCAGACAGAGCTATCTCCAGAGTCTAGACTAAAGCAGATTGGAACAGTTGCCCATGGCTCTGCTCTGCTGGGGAAACCCAGCAGCTGGAGCTGCTACAGTGGATCTGTGGATGCTGGCTAGGGAGGAAGGAGGAGAACATGGGAGTTAATACAATAGAGCACGATTATCAAAAGCAATTTGCACAGTTTGTGGAGCATCCTCTACTCCAACTTTTGCCCACCCCATAAAGGGGTAGTGACCCCAGTGCCCTAAGCACTGCAAACCACTGTAAATGACCTTACTCTCCATATCTAAACTGCCTTATTTCAACATTAGTTCATGCCTTCATGCATTCACTCAACTAACATTTATCAAGGTCTTTCTTTGTATCTTCAGATTTGTATTGGATTATTTGATATTTGTCGTAGTCAAAAGATTGCTCTTGCTCTCATATCTTAATGAATACAAGGATCATATGATGTGCTTGTTAAAATTGTAATCTCAGGCCCTACCTCTAGACCTCTAGAAATGCACGTTCAGTAGGTGAGGTCTATACATGTGTATTTTTAGAATGCACTCAGGGTAATTTACGAAGCACTTAATTAGACCATAAAATCCATAGGCGTCGGGCATGTCAGCTCATTTACCACAGGGGTACCCAACACCTAACACAGTGTTTGGCACACGATAGTTACTCACCATATTTTTGTTTAACTTTATTAATTATATTACAAGGACTATGCCAGCCCCTAGGGTACAAAGATGATTTTATCACAAGCCCTTCTGTATCAATCAGAGTCCAGGCAGATAACACAAGGAACATAGAAGAATTTGAAGAGAGTTTAATGAAGGATCATTTGCAAAGTCAAGGGCAGGTTTTGGGGCCCAAAAGAGATGGTGAATCACCAGCAACAGCCAGAAGCATCTGCCCCTAGGTCTAAAATTACAAAGGAGGGGGTCTTATTACTGGAACTCATGAGAGTGTGGCCATGGTAGAGGGGATGCCTGACAGGAGGGAGTCAGGGGAATAAGTACCCTGACTGTCTCTCTTCCCATTCTCTGAATTGATGGTGTCATGGGTCAAACCCCTCCAGAAACCAGATGGCAAGGGAGCCCAGGTGACTGAGTGTTCCTCCTTTTGTGACAGAAAGACAACATGGAGGGTAGCTTCCTTCTAGAAGCTGACAGTCTACAGTCTTCCATTCAGTGTACAGTTGCTGATGAACCAAGTTTAGAGTCAGAATTATAACTAGTACTTATCATTTGGTCATGCCCGTGTGGCTGTCTATATCGCAACCCATTTAAGTTATCTAGATGCACCAAGGATAAATCAATTGTGTGAACACCCAGATAGAACACCAACTAAATGGAAGTTTTCATTTACCAGATGATCACACACTGCTAGACACATGCACATGAATACACGCGTGCACACACACTCACACATACACTTCCATGGGATTCATATGACATTATGAAATGTGATCCCTGTGAGAACTCGGACAATTGGATCTATAGCATCAATTAAATATCACATAAATGTTTGATAATTTAACATCTCCAAAAATTAATAGCTATCGATAGGTTGACCTACTAAAATGATCCAATATTTTAATGTTAATAGAAAAAACATTATTAATGTTTAAAAAGATCATTTATCTCTACCTCACTTTTATAACTTTCCTAACTCAGAATTTGGCTTCTAAAACTACAAATAATACCTTCCTATCTAAAAATTCTCAGCTTTCAGCTTCATTTTCTATATCCCCACATTTTAATGCCTAAGATGTAGTTAAAGATCATTTAATTGACTATTTTTGGAGCAACATGGAATTATGAACCCAAACTTAATGATAATGAGGACAATATTTCAGAGGAGGACAAACGTCTCCTCTGCTACATTGCCAAAAATATGCTGCTGAGATGAAGACCACCCAGAAGCTTCCATTGGCACATGAGACATCAGCCCATATGTATTAAAGTAAAAAAAAAAAAAAAAGACAAAACAGAAAGAAAGGAAGAAAAAGCCACATGGAATATTTGAAACTTGGGCTCAATAGTGTTTCTAAGTAGAATGTAAAGAGGTTGTTCCATCTCTAAATTCAATTGAACAGACGTTATTGAGTATTTATGCTTTGATGGTCTTCTGCCCTCAAGAATCTTACAGTTTAGCCAAGGAGGGAGATAAGTCAACAAACAACATCACACAAGTCACAGTGATGAATCGCTGCCTAGAGAGAGAAGCAAGTTCCCTAGAACCTTACTTCCTTCGTTGCTGATTCTGATTTGGAATTTGGGGATGGCTTTCATGCAAAAGGCAGAATCTGAGATTGACCTTAGAAGAAGAGAGGGTATTTAACATGGAGAATTGGCAGGAAAGGCCCTTCCAAGCCTTCCAAGTAGAAGGTGGCAGTGGGTATAAAACAAGGCAGTCTGAAATGTCAGATGGATCTGGGGAACGGCTCAACTGGTGGGTCAGGAGAGTGACCTGTGTGGAAGAATGGTGTGAAGAATGAGGCCAGAAAAGCATTTTGGACTAGGTTATGTATGGATGTGAATGCCCCAAGCACTTTGGTGTTATTCTTTTGGCAGTTGGAAGTCATGGATTTTGTCATGAGGAATAGAAAATGCAGAAGGCAGATGATCTGATCTGGTAGCTCTGCATAATATTGAAAGGGGAGAGAGTAAGGAGAAAAAGCTCGATGGGGTGTCTTGAGAGAGATAATAACTTTTTAATCTGGGAAGAGAAAGTGTGCATGGAAAGAAAGGCAGTAAGAGGTAGAAAAGCCTTTAGAAAAGGAGCAATGGGAGGACTAAGTAACTGATTGGATGTGGGGCCTGTGGGAGAGGGTATTGCCAAAGATGCCAAATGTCTGAGGTTTCTGGTCCGGATGACTCATACCTTTAACAGAGATAGGGTTTGTCTATTTCCTTCCTCCTTCCATGTTGTCTTTCTTTAGAGCCTCCTCTACCTAAATTATGATATTAGATGCACATCATATCATTCAAATTCACAAGTTTGAATTTCTAGCGGAACATTTCACTCTGAAATTTACGCAAAACAGGGTATCAGGCTTGGTTCCATACAACTGAAAGTTAATTGCATAAAGTTTGGAGGGTGGATGGGGTGGGAGAGTATAGTAGGAGAAGATAATAGAGCAGAGGGTAGAAACACGGAGAATACAGGAAAACACTTACTTTTCAGGGTCAGATGATGGATCTGGGTAAATTCAGATGTAAATATTCTCTCTTTCTTAAGAGAAGGGAAATGAGGCCAGCTATTTCCCATAGTGGTTTGGTTTGAATACACAGCACTGAGTGATCCTATTTAATTCTACTTTTGATCCAATGGATAGTATATGGTTGGACATTCACAAAACTTTATGAAAAAGCAAGAATCCTTCTTATTATTCTGGGGTACCCTAAGCAGGGATTTTGTGTGCATGGGTGGATGCATGTGTGTGTGCGTGTGTGTCTACACCTCAGAAATTTGTTTCCTCTTTTAATTAAACAAAGCCCATGTTTGTTGGCTTTTAGGGTGGGCTGCAAGGCCCATCTGTTTAACTAGGCAGTTGCCTGAGATTGCAGGGGGAGGATTGGCAAGTGTAAGTGTGAATTTGAATACCAGATACAGGCTATTTAAAGCTGAATTTATCTTTAATAAATTCACCCAGAGGTGTTCCGCAATAGGTAGTTCGGAAAATGATCATAATTTGTGTGGAAGAGACTTTTTTTTAAAGGTTGAGTGGTGTGCGATTGTGAGAAGAAATAGGCTCAGGGAAGTTCACCTTTGATAATTCTCTGTTCCCTCAGGTCTCGCCATGAAGGAGGGCAGACTACTTCAGTAATTGCTTTTGATATGCTAAGAGGCAAAATGGTTTTCCATTTCATGCGATATAGTATTAACTTGAGAGCAAATCATACATAAATATTTTCTTGATAATATGTGTTAAAGCAGTCTGCATTTAGGACCAAGGGTTGTCAATCTTTGAGGTTTCTGAAAGGAATTGCAATTTATGACGTGTTAGGGTAAACAGTTGGATTACATTTCTGAAATACGTGTTCCATCAGGTAAAATCATTGTGATTACAGGCATTGGAACTGTAAGTTATGTGCTTAAGGTTGAAAATGTAAAACAAGTCTGCTTGTGCTTAACTACGAATCCGTTTTTGTATCTCTGCTAAATAAACTACAAGAAAAGGGGAAAAAAAGAGTGTTTAAATAATAAAACAGAGAAAGTGTATTGTGTAATTTTAATAAATAATACTCATTAATACTGCTCAAGGATCTGTTTTGTCAGTGGTCCAGCCATGAGTGAATAATCCAGAATTCAAAGAATTATGAAAGATTATAAAGAAGTTATTTTAGTTGGAAGTTATTTCTTTTGTTTGCTTTTTTTAATTCCTCTTAAGTTCTGCTTTATTTTCTGATGTATCCTATAAAAACTCAGGTTGTCATTTTAACCTCCAGCCTCCATTGTTCAGAAATGCATTGCAAATAAAAGCAAAAGAAGAGAATGCTTTTAAAAGCTTTGCGTATGTTTGACAGCAGAAGATAATAAATGTAAATAAATCTTTAATATTTCCCCTAATTCAGTTTGTGCCATGCAAATGTCAGGACTATAAAAACAAATCAACAAACATTTGAAGGAAAACAATATACATAACTTATTTTATATATTAAAAACAACTGTCAAACAATTATGACCTCATGTACTAGTTGGTTGTTTTGAAATATTCCTACTAGAATTAAAAAATGCTATGAGGGCCTTTGAGCTTAAACATATTGTGTCAATCAAGAGCATATGTAATATATCTAAAGCATGAGGTAAAAATTTTTTTCATAAATTATTTCATAAATAAATAATTTGCTTGAAAAAGTTTACAAAAATATTTGTGCCTTTATTAAGTTCTCTCTAGATCTTTTGTGGTGAATGGAAATGGATTGACACAGACAGCATTTTGATCTGCTGTATTTTAACTTGAAATACAAAAAGTAACATGAAGAGATTCTTCATTTCTTAGGCAAACTTCAGCAAAACTGAGTCCGTGAAACTTCATTCATTAAATTTTTAAGTGACCATGAATTTGTTGGCTTCAGTACCTAAAGTGTAACTTTATCCTTTCAATTAAAGGACATAATTCACCCTGAGACCTTTGGCTTTAACTTTTTATATAATATATAATTTTGGGTACACTTAATGGTCAAATTTTGTATTATTACAGGTGGAAAAACACCAGCCATCTCAAGGGTTTTGTGCTTGCAAAAGCATGTAATTTAATTTTTTTGAACCAATTTAATCAATGATTGTTTCATGTGAGTAAATTTACACTCTTGACGATTGCCTTAGATTGGAGGGTGACGGAGAGGAGGATCATTTCCCCTTTTAAAATGTCATTTAAATCTTGGGGAGCAGAGGGAGATTAGGGGACTAATCCTCGTGACATATGTACTATTTAACTTTGCTGCTAAGATGCTGTAGCCTTAGATTTTATCTGTGAGATACCAGTTTCGGCAGTTTTAGGTGGTATTAACCCTTTAAATACAACCGATTTTACTATTCAGATACATATTTCAATACTTATTTGATCTAATATTTTTAGTTAGTCATGGCTAAAGAATGTTTCACTTAGATCCTTTTTTTTCCTGAATAAAAATGCTTCTCACTGTGCCGTGCGTATTTCCATAAAAGTTGGTAAGGTAATTTACGACTTCAAGAAGAAAATAAAGGTCTATATTTAATATATGAATACTTTTTACAGTGGAAATTGGTGGTGGACAGTATTAAATGACTCTAGTGTGGAAATATGCAGGTGGTCATTAGTAGCTGACTATGAGATTTACTGAAGATTTTGATATTAATTTTCCTTGCAGGCAGGACTGTATATAAATCTCTGTTCCCAAATTAATTTCAATTGATGATAACATGAACAACTCCATGCCTATGAAGCTCATTGTCTTCTCACTCCTTTAGGGAATATATTGTTTGCCTCACTGTGAAACTGCATTTTGACTACTCTTTTACCTGACTAATTTCCCTATTGCAAAAGAATTATTGCTTTCTACTCATACAGAGTGTATGGGACACAATTCCAAAATTCTGGAATAAAAGCTCTACAAAAAAGAACCACAAATCTGTCTGACTAGGCGTATTAAGTAGAAATGAAGACCTTAGAGAAAAAGCAGGAAGGTTCTAAGAGCCCACGCTTAAGTTTAAAATTTTTTTGTAATGATGGGTTTTTTCACTTCTGATAATAGTCTGTTTCGAAAATATACTCATCTTTTCTCTTAAAAGATGCGAGAATCACTTAGTGAAAAATAATTTGGAGGAAATTACTTCATCTTCAGCTCATAGATTGATGATTGTACCTCTCAGACTCTAATTTTAATCATTTTGTAGTTTGCAGAAGGAAGGATGTTTCTCCTTTTAGTACAAAATTAGTTTTAACTGACTTTCACTAAAGGAAAAACACGCCACTTAAAGTCACCCAACTGAAGAAAATGAAGTCCAAACGCCCAAGAAATGTTTACTTAGTTTTTAACACCTCCTATACTTTGAATCCTGTCGTGGTACTCCTTTATGCATCGTTGATCTTTAGAAGTTGAAAAAAAAAAAAAAGAAAGACTCGCTCAATTCAGTAACTTCAGGTGGAGGAAATTTCACTTAACAATGAGAGTATTTGGAGATGTGTAGTAAAAAGAATGTCATGGTTAATTCAGAGTTCCTTATCTGCTACTAAAAGCCCAAAAAGCAGCAGGTATTAATCTTGCAGCATTTGAATAATGTTCCCATTTTATCTATTTTGTAGCACCCCCTTGAAGCACCCAGTCAGCTTGCTAGCTTGTCCCTAGTTCAGAAAACCATAGCAACCTCAGTCCGCACTTCTCCAACTCAGGACAGAGTTCAAGTTGTCCTCCTCAAGCCCTCCTGCCATGCAATCATGGAAAACACTGACCACCGGCTAGGTGTCCCAAGACTTCTTCATGTCCTAGGAAAAGGGCGGGGGAGGGGCCGCACACGCACACACAAAAATCCTGCGTCGTTTAATTGGGAGGGAGCAGGGAAAGTAACCACCGAAAAGGTAAACGCACTTTGAGAGTTCTTTTGATTGTTCCGGATAGCATCTCCGAGCGTTTGGGGACCATCGGTTTGGCTGCCACGCACCAGCCCCCACCTGCCCCCCACTCCCCCAAGGTAGGTCCTCGTCTTTATCACATTATTCCTCAAGCTTTGGGGGTTTTCCTCCGTTTCCAGCCCGCACGTTCACACATGGGGGGTGGGGGAGGAGGAGGGGGGAGAGGCGGGGCGGGAAGGTAGCCGGGTCCCTGCCCCGCGCAGCTCTCATTTGCGGCGCTCCGACTCGGGCGAAGTTCTCGCGCAGCCGGCTCGCCGCGGCCGGGGCCGGTCCCGGCGGGCGGCGG